>NC_135497.1:459519765-459662606 GCF_052857255.1 Amblyomma americanum | reverse complement strand
TTGATGTGGATGGCACTGCCGTCGCAGGTTCTCGAAGGCCGCGCCTTTGGGCTCCAAAGGTCTCGGACGGAAGCCTTCGCCTCCAAGGCCCTTTGCGGCAAAGGCGCAACATTTGTGCCGTGTAGCTGCAGTCCTTAAGCCTTTGGATATTAGGACCCGATTCTCAAGGGCCTTTGCGGTGCCCGTGTGACAGGGGTATTAAACTGTCAGTCTCTAATGCTGTAGTTTGAAGGCATGGTCTTCGTGGTCTTTCATCTGTGCTCGTGGAAGCGTCATCAAACGAGCATTCAGCAAACCGCGCGGAATGGCGGGAGATTAGAAGCAGTCAAATTCAGAATACCCAGTGCTGTAACATGTCATCGAGCTGTGGTAATTCAGTGAGCTGTAAAATTTCCTTGTTCTTTGTCTATTTTGTGCTCAGCACTTATTGTAATTGTCGTGTTAAACGATACTGCATTGTTTATAAATCTTCTTGACACACACACACACACACACACACACACACACACACACACACACACACACACACACACACACACACACACACACACACACACACACACACACACACACACACACACACACACACACACACACACACACACACACACACACACACACACACACACACACACACACACACACACACACACACACACACACACACACACACACACACACACACGCACGCACACACGCACACACACACACACGCACACACACGCACGCACACGCACACACGCACGCACGCACACGCACAGGCACACGCACATCCACCTTTAATAATAATAATAATTGGTTTTGGGGGAAAGGAAATGGCACGGTATCTGTCTCATATACCATTGGACACCTGATCCGCGCCGTAGGGGAAGGGATAAAGGAGGGAGTGAAAGAAGAAAAAAGAAAGAGTTGCCGTAGAGGAGGGCCCCGGATTAATTTCGACCATCTAGGTATCTTTTACGTGCACTGACATCGCATAGCGCACAGCACACGGGCGCCTTAGCGTTTTTCCTCCGTAAAAACGCATCCGCCGCGGTCGGGTTCGAACACAGGAACTCCGGATCGGTAGCCGAGCGCCCCAACCACTGAGCCACCGCGGCGGGGTCATTTGTTTTCCCCCAAAACCAATTATTATTATATTCAGCGCACATCGCGACAAACTTACGCTACTGCCGTGCGCACAGGAAAACTAAAAAATACCAAAACAGCTACCCAATGTTGTCCTCCTTCGACTGCGTTTTCGCTACCGTTTCGCTAGACTGTGGATAAAACTCAGCCAATAACTGGAAAAAATTGTTATTAACATAAAACAAGACTCAGTGTGGTCTCAGCGTGGGTTTTTGCATATTTGCCTATAAAACGCAAAATAGAAAAAAAGTTTTACTCACTGTTATCATACGGTCCTACCGTCCTACACTGGAGTGTCGGCATGCGGGAAACCACGATAGCCGATCATTTTTCTTTCTTGTTTGCTTTATTTCTTGTTTGGGAGTGACGGGAAAAATGTATTCCTCTCGTAACCTTACCCGATGTGAGCGCCGTGCGACCGTCTCTCCGCTGCGGGCACCGCGTTGTCCGCGGCTTTCTACAAACTAGAACATAGTTTGTTCAAAAGCGTTGCGCGCCGGATCCTCTGGGACGTGAGGCGGCATTTTTTCTGTTTGCCTCAGCGTACCTTATCCTTAAGGTGGCAAATAATTTACGTTACTGCAATGCTTAATGAGCGCCATGGGATCGGCATGTGTTGATTTTGAGATCAGAGCCTGAGCTGAAGAACGAAGCAATGAAAAACAACTAGAACCACAAACCGACTGGTCTCGTAGGACCCTTGGATGATGCATATCAGTCTGTCAGTCCCATGGACAAATGGGTATTGGTCTATGTGGCAAATATGTATGAGTCGATAAGGTGTACTCGATTCTCTATTGGTCTAGTACTTTTCGTTACAACCCATCATAGACCGATACAGTCAATACGATATCCTATAAGACATATATGTATCGATCAATAAGGTGTATCGGTTTCTGTAGTGGTCTAGCACAAATGCAGACACAATCCACAGAGAAATTATACCACCAATACTAATTTACATACGACCAATAAATTTCGCTATGGTTTATTTTTTGTTTCCTACGGTCGGCTCGGATGGTCACAGAGAAACGCTGCCAAGAAGCGACACCTCTGCAGAAGAGGGTGGAACGTACAGTTCCGTGCGTAAAACCAGTGTTTCAAGGCAAAGGTAAATCACCTTGAGGAATACTACTCGCAAGTCAAGACAGCGTGACAAGTTCACTAAAGCAGCCAAGGACAAGGCAGTAGTCGTTGAAGAGCGTAAGAGAGGAGAGGGTGGCTTGAAGCAAAAGTTTGTCAGACTTGAAATGCAGCTGAAGGAAAAAGAAGACAAAATTAAGAAAATCAAGGCCGCCCAGAGGCAACCATCAGATATTGCCACATCAGTAAAGCTTCATCCTTCTAAGTCCCGACTGACCAGCAGTCAGCCCAGTGGTTCCAGTGCGGAGTTTCTGAAACGTTGTAAGCAGCTCGAACGTCTCGTCCAGGAGAATCGCCGCCTGAGCTTTCAGCTGAAAAAGAAGGACCAAGAGATCCACCGACTCAAGTCTCAGCTGCAGCCGCCGACAGCCAAAGCAGCCGCAAATACAAAGACTCCTGTTAAGACTCCTCGTAGAACACTGCCGCTGCCAAACTGCAATGGTCAGCGACAAGCCGCTTCAAGACAAGCTGTGTTGGCAACCTCGGCTACGGAACAGCAGAAGAGCATTGCCACAGGCAAGCGGTTAATCACTTGCAGCGTCTCGTCAGGCAGTGCACACGGCCCACCTATCTCCAGAACTAAGAAATTGACCTGTCAAAGTGCTGTGTTTGTTCCTTTTTCGCTTTGTTTAGAGTTGTTCATGTCTGTCTTTGCCTTTAATTTATGTAGTGCTTTTGTGAATCTGCCAAGCCTGTTGCTAGTTGCCATTGCCATTTGCCACCTTGCCTAATGCCCATGCCTAGAGTTTCCTTGCCTTTTGCGCTCATCAAAAAGGGCTTTGATCAAAAAAGTGGGGCCGGATGTGCCCAGTTTCATTTCACCAGCCGCACGACAGATGGCGACACCTTTCCAGCATCGTCTCCCTCATGGTTCCCTCCGTTCCCGCTTTTAGCCAGTGGGTCGACGGAGCAGCTGTCAGCCTGTCCGACATGCCGTGAACTTGTGGAAACTTTTTCGAGCCGTGCTGTCGCGCTGTAGCCAAGTGGTTTCATGGGTCGACAGCAATAAAAGCTGTCAGTAAACTCCTCAAGCCTTCACTTCAGTCATCTCGCCCCAGCAACGCTCTCACAACATAGCTCTCGCTACGCATATCCTGGCCTAGCTGAACAACGCAGTGCCATTTTTTTCTCTCTCGCTATCATCATCATTACTTTCATCATCATCATTACATAACCCTATAATCATCATCGTATGCAGCGGTGGCCAAATGGTAAAACATCCGCCTCGCATGCGGGAGGTGCGGGGGTTCGATCCCAGTGCCACCGGGTACCCACCGGGGACGCAATGGGTACAAGCTTTCGCCTGGTCTGGTGCTCGGCTTATTAAAGGTGAAATGATTAGGAAATCGATCTTTGACACCACCTTGAGAAGTCGAAAATACCTTAATTGTGCCATGGCGCTCATTGGCCATAGGTGGCCTTGTGCCAAAAGAACACCTTCCGCTCGTTTTCAGAAAAGGAAAGGCGCATAAGAGCGTCATAGTAGGTGTATGCCACCGCTTACTTAGAGCGCGATTGAGGCCTCCACTCACCCCGCGAGCCAGTTACACTGGAAACACGTGGGTGAGGGTGATGATGATGTTGAAAACATTATTACTGGCGGAGCCCTTATAGTTCAAACTTTAAGATATGAGCTGGCTCCTGGTCGTGGGAGGTGGCCTTCAGCCCGTGCCTGACGGTGACATTCTCCGTCCATTGCACCAGCCTCAGGAGCAACGCCCGATCGGAGCTATAGACCACGACCTCCCACCCCTCCAAGTCCGCGAGGGCCCCTTGGGTCGGTGGTTGCAGTTGTCGGCGGATAAACATAATGTGGCCCGAGAGCTACATTCGACCACCCGTGGGCGAAGCGCGGCCCTCAAATGACGAGGGTCATTTGAGGGCATCATGAAGCTATATCCGCCAGCGTCCCCTAAGCCACGTAATTGGTTGGTTTTTTGGGGAAAGGAATGGCGCAGTACCTGTCTCATATATCGTTGGACACCTTATACACGCCGTAAGAGAAGGAATAAATGAGGTAGTGAAAGAAGAAAGGAAGAAAGAGGTGCCGTTGTGGGGGGCTCTGGAATAATTTCAACCACCTGGGGATCTTTAACGTGCACTGACTTCGCATAGCACACAGGTGCCTTAGAGTTTTGCCTCCATAAAGACGTAGCCGCCGCGGTCTGGTTCGAACACGGGCACTCCGGATCAGTAGCCGAGCGCCCTAACCAATGAGCCACCGCGGCGGGCAATCCCCGTACCTCAAAATCGCGATTTAGCACTCCACTGAAGGAAAAAAAAACGCTAAGTCGCCCGTGTGCTGTGCGATGTCAGTGCACGTTAAAGATCCCCAGGCGGTCGAAATTATTCCGGAGCCCTCCAATACGGCACCTCTCTCTTCCTTTCATCTTTCACTCCCTCCTTTAACCCTTCCCTTACGGCGCGGTTCAGGTGTCCAACGATATATGAGACAGGTACTGCGCTATCTCCTTTCCCCAAAACCAATTAAAAAAAAAAACTCCACTGACAGTGTGCGCATTTCCTTAACTAACGAGACGGAGGAGGAAAACATTTATTGAGAGCATAAATACTGGGTGGGTTCAGTAGGGGAACCCATTGGTCGCCATCATGATCCGGCTCCTCTCAACCGGCGATTTCTGGTCGAGGGGACTGTGGCTATAAAGGGTTGCCTCCCAGCGCTCATATGTCGGATCGGGATTGCTGTCCAAGACTGAGTTTTCTTGACATTCCCAAACTCTGTCAAAGAGTGTGCCAACTGCTCCACCGAAGGGCAGGACGAATCGTAGGTATCTGGATACCATTTACTCATCAATTAAGGATTGGGCAGAGTATTAGTTTATAGTCGACTGATTATGTGCTCTTCAAATTTGCTAACAGTTTTGTGAGGAAGAGGATATTTCCTTCTTATGATCTTATAATACTCCGTAATTTATGCGTAGCTTAGTAACGGTGAGGGGTTGATAACTGTGTCAGAGAGAGGCTGCGTGCCGGATGCTCGGAGGAGTAGAGCTCGAGCAGCTGTGTTGGCCGCCTCATCGCCCGTCGTTGAGAGGTGCCCTGGCGTCCAGAAAATCTGGACTTCGAAAGGATTGGAAGGATAAGACGTTTCCAAAATTTCCCAACACGGAGCGCGAACGCGACCTCTGAGGTAATTGCGCGCCGCTGCTTGTGAGTCGGACATAACAGTTGCCTCGCTGTTCTTTGATATCGCTAGTGCGATAGCTGCTTCTTCAGATTATGTGGTATCCCCCGCTTGGATAAGGTTGCTTGCAATTATATCCCCTCGGGGTGAAACTCCCGCAATTATCGCGACCCCGATAACGGGTCCAGCCTCATGGACGTAGGTCGTGTCCTTGCTTCTATCCCAACGCTTAGAGAGGGGTCTAGCTCTGGCTAGTCTGCGTACTCTATTGTATTCCTCATCCATGCGCTTTGATACTGGGTAAGTCGTGATGTGTGATCTTATGTGCATGGGCATGTCGATCTGATCAAAATCAAAATGATCAAAATGTGCGGAGTATTGACCTTCCGCTGGTTGTCCGAATAGGAAAGGCGCATGACTGTCTCTAGTTCTATAGGCAAACGCCACTGCATACTTATAGCGCGATTCAGGTGTCCACTGACACCGTGACCAAGTTATACTTGCTCTCGCATTTAGACGTCATAATTGCATAGGTATCTCCATAGCTTAACGGTTTGAGCTGCTAACAAGTTCATTTTAATTAACAGTTTGGTGGAACGCTTTGGAAGAGCTTAAATAAAGAAATAAAGAAAATTCTGATTGGATGCTGTGAATAATGCTGTAAGGTGTGCTAAATAAGCCGCTATATCTTACCGCGCTGGATAAGAAAACATGCGGTAATTAAATGTCCACTAGATGGTTCCGTGATTCCATAAGTCAACCGTCCCACTATAGTTGTCTTATTAAGATTAAGGGCAAAAGAATTGAATTGATGCCCCCAAACCGAGCCACAGTTGAAGAAATAGATAGTGGAAGTTCTCACCCGAGGTGCCTAACTAGATCTAAAGACGGGGGCGCATGTTGGGCGCCGGAGCTGACGTGCCCGTCAGCCACACCCTTAAGGAAAAATAGGAGGCAGAGGTGTGGTATAACATAAAGCTCCGCAGGTATGCATAGCCCGGAGAGTGCTAGAGAAGGTGAGGAGTGTCAGGGAACGCATCGGAATGGCAGCAATGCAGGCAACCCAAACGACGCACAATATTGTTTATGGTTTATGGGGGTTTAACGTCCTAAAGCGACTCAGGCTTTGAGAGACGCCGTAGTGAAAGGCTCGGGGAATTTCGACCACCTGGGGTTCTTTAACGTGCACTGACATCGTACAGTACAAGGGCCTCTAGAATTTCGCCTCTATCGAAATTCGACCGCCGCGGCCTAGATCGAGCCCGCATCTTTCGGGCCAGCAGCCGAGTGAAATAACCAGTCAGCCACAGCGGCGGCTGCGCACAATATTGTGGGTAAGGCGGGCTGTAAGGAGGCAATATGTTGGAGCAGCGATTCAGGTTGTACCCTCGGCGCGCCTCATCGACGTACACGGCAGGGCGCAAAGGCGTCTGAGAGCGCTCACCTCAGCGAGCCGAGAGCGTCGGTGGAGACGAAGATGAAGGCTATCAGACTGAGAAAGGGGGGCATCGACCAGTGCATTTCAGGACGCGGGAAAACCGCCCTGGAGCTTCCATGCTTATGCTTATGGAAATTGCTTATGGCCTAGCTTCCCGGGTTCGAACCCGACCGCGGCGGCTGCGCTTTTATGGAGGAAAAACGCTAAGGCGCCCGTGTGCTGTGCGATGTCAGTGCACGTTAAAGATCCCCAGGTGGTCGAAATTATTCCGAAGCCCTCCACTACGGCACCTCCTTCCCTTCTTCTTTCACTCCCTCCCTTGTCCCTTCCCTTAAGGCGCGGTTCAGGTGTCCAACGATATATGAGACAGATACTGCGCCATTTCCTTTCCCCAAAAAACCAATTATTAATTATTATTATTATGGCCTAGCACTGTTAGGCCAGGTTATATGTAGCGAAAGCGCGGCGAGATCTGCATCGAAAGAGTGCATTCACTAGATGCGCCTTTATTCACAGATAAACTTGAGTTGCCGTGGCGGAGTGGCAGCGTCTTCGCCTCAAACGCCATAGGCCCTATATTCGATTCCCAGCCACGGACAGGTTCTTTTTTATTCAGTGAGTGTGCGGGGGGTTTCAGTGGCTCCCATAGATGCCGCCACCTAATACGATGGCTAGCGGTTAAGCGCAGGCTCTGCTAAGGCGCGTTTATACTCCGGCGTAAGGCGCGCGCGCGTGCTGCATGGCGACCTAAAGTCGGCAAAGCGAGACATTGCGCTTGACCGCCGACGCGTTCGGCGGCATCGGCGCACTCTGACCGCAATGGCGGTGACTTGGAGCTTGTCTCTATTTCGCGCCGAGTGCGCCAGCCGCCACCGGCCCGGCAAGAGAAGCGTTTCGGTGCAGGTGGGCTGGAAACGCTGATTGGTCGATGGGATGCGCTTCTCCGTGACGTTTTTCTGCTTCTCCCTCGTTCTCAACCGGACGTGGGTTCGCCGCGCCTCTCTCGGCCTGTCCCTAGAGTGCCTAGGGAATCGCTAGGGCCGGCTGGCCGGCCGCCGGGCGTGCGTGGTCTGCGGGCATTCTCTTCGTGAGCGTAGGCGGCGGCGCGCGCGTTTCGGAAGCTGTCCAGGTATGGCTTTTTTTTTTGCGTGGTGCGCTCGTCGGCGCAGCCAGCTGAAATTTCTGTACAGTTCTTGCTTCCACGACATTGCGACGACCCCCAAAAGGCGCTGACCCGCGAGAAATCGCCAGCGACATAAAGGTACGCATTTTATCTCAAATTTCGCTTCATGAAGTGCTGTACCGCTTACCTACATGCCTTGCGCATTCCAGGACCTCGTTTTCCTGCTGCAGGAGCACGTCGTGCTGGTGTTCAAAATTCTGCAACTCCATTACGACGACCCACTTAAGGTGCGGTTTGAGGACCGCCGGCGTCGCCATCTGAACCGCCGTCTGACAGCCACGATGAAGCGCTTGTCTGGCGTGCACGCTCTCAATCACGAGGTAAGGGTTGAACAACGTTTTCGCAAGTTTTCTCGTGCAGAACTCGCCAAATTGCGGCGCTTGTAACGTAACTTTTTTTGCAGCATCGTTTCCTGGATGCTTCTGGCGAGCCGATGCTCTCCTTGTTTGCCGCAGACCGGGGCATCGACCAGATGTCAAAGATTATCGTCGCGGACCTCGTCAAGATCTACGGACCAGGGATAGCGTCGGCTTCAAGGGCAAGACCAGGAGAGGTGTACGTCGTGCACCGGTGTCGTCGGTGCGGAGCCAAAGGGCCCAAGACGGACCACTGCTGGGCCTACTGCTCACCGCGCCGCCACGCCGCTGCAGGTCGCGGTTGAAGTGCTCCTGTAAACGGCCCTTTTTAGGGCCACCTCATTGTTTCCTGGCAGATCGCGAGCGTCCCGTTTCGTGCCCGTATTCCCTCTCTGTCGAAATCGACGCCAGACATCAAAATCGCGCGGTGTGAGCTAGTAAATCGCTGGTAGAGACAAAAACTCGTGCTTGTATACAGACTTACCCATCTCCAGTGCGCCTTTGTTTATTTCCGTAGGCACTACTCGCGCTTTGTAGAAATCGACGCCAGCCGCGAAATTTTACATGTTAGACCTCGCTACAGCATTAGCGCAGCGTGCCTTCGTCTCTTTACGTTCTAACTTTTATGCAGCGCACCTTTGTTTGCTCGTTACTTTTGTTCTTTTCAGTCGTTTCCTGAATCCGTCCAAAGAGCCGGGCTAAATGGATGATTATGGAACCACATGGCGATTGCACTGCATACAGCACGACTTTGGTCCCTGTGTTTTTAAATAAAAACATCAGATGTCGAAGGTCATGGTCGTGTCCGAGGATGGCTTCCACAGCTGGGGCCTAACCATAGGGACCGCACACGCTTTGTCGTCGTTGCCAAGTGGAGAGGCCCAAGATGGCTGGCATCCTTAATAAAGATCCCTTCTCGGGGCCGCTTTAGTGTTTCCTGGCAGATCACGCGCTTTCCACCCTGTGCACATGCTCTCATTTCCAATTAAAAAGGTCCTTTAATAACAAGATGTTGCATGGTACTTGAACAATAGCGGCTACAATGACAAAGGTGAAGAAGTGCTGGAGTTACACGGAAATAAAAAAGGTTGGGGGTGCCCACATAACAACCTGAAATGGTTTTGGACAGGACTCCTAGTTAATTGCATTTGGAAGAGAAAGACAAGGTTTAATTTTGCAGTGTAAGCTTGCTTCTCTAGAATGAACAGAGAACGTTGCCTCGCACTGTTTGGGCTACCTTCCTTGACCCCATGAAAAAAAAAGGATGCCTCTGGGAAACTATTTGCGGAATTTCCGCCCCCCCCCGCCCCTCGATTCAGAAGGGTAAGGGGGGGGGGGGTGACGGCCTTTTCTTTGTCGGGCTCGGCGCGACGCACGATGGACAAGACGGCGAAAGGAAGGGGGCTGTCAGTGACGCATGTTCCGCGCTCTTCGCTTAGCCAGCGTACAAGTCCCTTCGACAGCCTGAAATGCCTTCGGTGGGCATCGTCACGCATGTCGAAAGGATTGTCATGCACGTGCGACCGCCGATAACATTCCTTGCAAGCTTATTCATTGCCGTGAAAATCGGGCGGTGAGCATTTCTGGTGCGAAGTGAAGGAACTTAGTAAGGTCTGCAAGGAAAGACCTTACGCAACTTTACTGGGGCATAGCCGCCTTTCCGAAATTAACCGTGACAAGTACCTAGCTGTCTTTGGATTCCAGCGAAGTTGCAGCTGTACCTCCGAATCCTCCTCGCCCGTTCCCACGCGGCTTCGCATGCCATGTCGCCATGTGCGGTAAAAAGAACAGTTTGCAGAGTTTAAATGGTTCAAGTATGAAGCTATGCAATGAAGCCAATTACAGACTTCTGTACAACAGCTAGAGGAATTTCAAGAGCATGCTGTGTGATGGTAGTCAAAACTAATGCAGTCAACTATTATTTCGTATTTTTTTGACCAAACAGACATGAAATGTCTGAAGATGAATGTGTACCAAACACATCGGTGCATCAGTTAATTGTGATGCGTGAAAAAAATTGTACTAACATATAAATGCCCATATGTCGTCATAATCAGGAATACTGAAGAATTAAGGAAAATAAAAGGTTTTTTTTTTGTTCAGGCTCACACACCTGCTACAAACATCTTTATACGCGTACGTAACAATTTATGACTCTGTAAGAAGCATTTTGGGTAAAAAGTACAGTATGGCAGAAAGGAGTCTTTAGGAAATGCACTGTGTAGAAATAGCCATACCAATTTCATGTGATCGTTCGATAAATGTAACAAATACCGTGCAAACAAGCTCGCTGCATAGTATAGTTTTTTTGCAAGTTACTGGTTGCAGACCGCTCTGCAGTCACTGGACTGTGATTGAGTAAGTACTGCATGACAGTGCATGGATTGCACAGCAGTTGCTTGTTCATTTCGTTTACCACCATTTCGTTTACCACCGCAGCGAGCGTTCTTTTGTGCCCGCATGTGTGCTTTCGGTGCGGGAGGGCGTCCTTGGCGGCACCGATGGGCGCCCGCTTCGTTAGCTTATTGGTGTGGTCGTTAGGGCCGCGGGAAATGCCGCCGCTGCCAGAAGTACGAACCGGAGAGCCGTGCGGCGTCTCCTTTCAAGTGGACCCATGAACGTGTGCGGGTGAGAGTGTGTGTGTTTGTGTGTGTGCGCGCTTCCGGTGCACTGCAGGTGCGCGGTAGCCTGCAGCGCTTGGAGGCGACTCAGTCAAGTGACAGACGACAAGGAACCCGTGAGAGTGTGTGTGCGATGCTATTTTAGCTTGTAAATAAGTTTTCGTAAATATACCCTTTTGTATTTCCTTCACATGAGAGTTTAATCGTTTCATTTCTTCAGCGCGTATTTGTAACATTAATTTAATCTTAAGCCTCATTTCAAACACAATGAAACAGGACGTGTAACTTTTTGACATGTTCCTTTTTGGCAGCCTCTAAAAATATTTCCGCATGAATGGGCTAGCTTAATTGTTTTGCAGCAATATAACCACGGGACTGCTGTAACTTGCAACATTTTCAAATTGTGTGAGCATCACTGCATGTGAGGGGTCACAACCATATCCTAGCTGTTTCTTGAAGGTCCCGTTGCTTTGATGGCAATGCTTGGACAACCATGACCATCTTCCGCATTCATGCGTACAGGGTATGCCCATTACGTGCATGCCTTTCTACCTATTAATGCCTTACAATGCAAACAGACAACAAATAAAAGGAAGGGCACAAGTACAGACAGTGTTTGTAGCCCACACTCTTCTTCTTCACGTCAGTAAATATATATGGCACATACCCACGCGGGGGGATTTGCCAAGGTACAGTGGAGATTGCCAATGAAATATTTGCACGGGGGAAAAAAAAGACTTGAGGCGGCGGCGTAGAAGACTGAATCAGGATAAAAATTGGAAAATTCAATAAAATTTAAGAAATATGAATTACCGAGAATAGAATCAAGCATTTTAGACATGCAACAGAATTTTGTATGCAGCTAAGAAGGTGACCGATCAGTCGCACTTATGTAATCATGAAGGTAGCCACAAACACTGCTTAACGGGAATTCCTTGGCGCTCGCACCGAACGAGAGAAGAACTGGAAGAGACAGAGGGAGTCCTAACCTCGAAAAAGGGACCTCCAAATACTGCTTTCCTTGAACTGCGAACCGCCGGCGAGAGAGGAGAAAATGACCTATTGTTTCAACTTGCCCACATGAGACACAAAGGTTTGTCGCAGCGAACCCGCATCGGCGCAAGTATAAATTTAAGTGAGGGATTTTGCATCGCAGAAGCGTCACTGACACCTCGCAACGCCTTGATTTACACCACTGGACATTCCATGGGTAATTTAAGTGGTGAAAATCCACGGTATTGAGCAACGGATCACTCAAGCTGGCTGAAATATGTTGGAACCGCTGGAAACGTGAAGTTTCCAACATAATGAGGTGAAGGACAGGAAAGATTACAGGAGCGCTGAGAGCGGACCTTGCCAATAAATCAGCCACCTCGTTAAAATAAACACCCGAATAGGCAGGTACTCAGACCAAGTGGATCTCACGCACTGTGCACGGAACATAAAACCTAAGCGACCAATTCAATAACGATTTTCCGGAATTTTGGAGACTAGAACTGAAAGGCAGTCTGCAAGAATGAGAACTCAAGCTACATGCCTGGGAATTAAGAGAAGAGCCAAAATAACCAAAAACTCTACGAAGAATATAGGAGTATAATCAGGGATACAAACAGAATAGCTCCAAGCCAGATCCTGCGAATATATCCCAATTGTAATGTTTAGTAGCTTCTTCTGAATTTAAAAGTAATGCTACTACTTTGAACTTTAAACTTTGGGGGTTCGAATAATAGCTGATAAATCACAGGGGGACAAAAACTGAATAACGGTAACAGAAACTTTGGCTATATTCAAGAAACATTACAAATGTCTTCCTTCGACGACTCTTCTTCCCACACTGCCCCGTCCACCCGTTTTCTTCAGCAACTCGTTGCAAGGAGATCAGATCAACTTGAAGCGGAGCTAACAAATTCTGCGTGAACCTAACTTGCGGAAGCTGATAGCGTGGCCAATGCCTCCCATGCCTACTACGGATGGAATCAATACAAAGTCGAAGAAAAAGTATACCGCAGCACACATGATTGGAAGTGAAAGACGAATTTTGTTGATGTTGTTAGCCTATCAAAAGATGGCACATACCTACACTGGGCGATCAGCCAAGAATCCGGTGGCTATTCACCTGTACTCAGTTAAAAAAAAGAAAGCCGCGCGGGAACGCAATACTGGTGGATGTGCTGAATTTCAGGAACAAACGTATCGTGCAACAAGTAACAAAAATATTCGTGAATCAGATTTTACATTGCATAATGAACCATGACTGCACCAAAGCAATGAGATATAAGTGAAGCATTTCGTTGCTTTCGTGACAGAAATGAGTTATGAGGTTTGTTGAATAAAAAAAAGTGATTTTTGATGGCAGCCAGCATGAGCCATTTAAAGTTATAGCTCAACATTAGTCACATCTGATATATATGACACGCATGCTTTGAAAACAAGATAATGTTTTTCTTTTTTTTTATGAGAAATGCACAGGCAGTTTCAAGGCTTGCTTCACAATTTCATTTCTGGCGTATACACAAAGGCATGCCTATAAATTTTTCGTGTGTTATAGCAGAACCAACACTACTTAAGTTGGTAAATCATGTTCATTACCTGGGTGTCATTAATAGCAAACATATACTAATGCTGCTAATCCTATAGAAGAACAAACAGCGGTTTTATGAAGACGTTAAATAATACGTGATACTGCATGTGTCCATCAGGCAATGAACTGTGCGGCAGTTTCAGTTTCTCTTCTCTTATTTTCAGTTTCGGTTGTCTTACTTTCAGTTTCGCTTCTTCAGAGTTTCAGTCACATGCATGTCTCTTGACACCACGTATACGTGACGCAAGAAAAGTAGAGGGGGGGGGGGTTCGGCGGAAACTTGGCGTCATCATGACATCGCTCGCTCCGGTGTGTCGTTCGATCTTGCATCTACAATACAACAACGTGTCGACGAGGTAAACCTATGAGTTGCACGGGATCTTACGCCCCCTCGTACATTCCTAGAAACACCGGGCCAGTCACCAGTACCATGGAACCAGTGGAAGGCACTGTTTTCTACCTACTTAGAGGCGTCTGGCCTGAGTTTGCTGCAACCCGGCGCAAAGCCATGCCTTTGCAGTCGCGCGGCGTCGAAGGTCAGCGTCGTTCCGCAATTAACGCCTCCTGCCACGAGCGCAAAATGAAGGAGCAGGGACCTAAATTAATGGCGATTTCCACTGGTCGTGCTGGAGCAGCTTTTCTTGCTCCGCGACGACGAATTCGAGTTCAACTGGTCGACCTGGACCGACCGCGCGAATTCCGCTGGTCGATTGGAGCAACTCCGTTCCAACGGAGCTCACAAGGTTGATACGCCGACCAGTGGCGGATCTGCTCCGAGGCGGTTTGGGGCGCTCTTTTGCGATTCGAGCGCCTCACTTCAGATCCACCAGTGGAATTCGCCATAAGTGAAGTTACGAAAGGCGAAGATACGTTTCAAACCGCGCTCAGCACTTGCAACCGTCTGTCCTCAGCCACGACGGAACGCTACCGCGGTTCAAGATATGTTTACAGAACCCTGGCGAGCCTGTCAGCTGCAGGTTTACATTGCTCAGTTACGCGAACCTGCGTAGAACTGCGACTTCGACAATTCCGTGAACACTGTTGTTCGTGATCAGCTCGTTTCTGGCGTTGCGTCGGACAACTTCATAGGATGAAATTGTTGCTCGAAGGTGCAGGGCGAACCGGGAAAAGGCGAGTAATCGCTTGTACGAAGAGGCACTTTTTTTTAAAATTCAGTGGTCACTTTGGCGATGTAAAGTGCGCGAGGCGAAAGCCTTTCTGCGCGCACTGTGGCTGCTTCTTTTAATTTTTATTTAATTATTTTTAATTTTTCGCTTCTGAAACTGCATTGTCACATAGGTTAATTTTTCCTTTTTATTTTTGTTACTTTAAAATTGTTATTTATTTTTATTTTTAACGTTTCGTTTTGAGCTATTCATTTACTTCACAAATTAATGTATAATTACAAACTAATGCGCAATTTCTAATCACCAATTACTTCTTAATTGCTAAGACTATATGGGTTATATCAATTATTATACCATTAATGACGTCATAGTGTGACAGATTTCGCGGACGGATGGATAACGAGAGCCATTAAAGGCTTTCGCTTTAAATGTTTGCATGAAGTCGCCTATAGGCAGCTATTGGCTCTAGATTGCAGTTATTCGTTTCGGGCCCCTGATTATACACCTATATTCGCTGTTCATTTTCTAGGGGTTCAGTTGGCCCTATAGATAAGGTCTCTTGCATCGTTACTGATGTCATTATACTTGCTGACAGCCTTTCTGTCCTGACTCACTCGAAGGCTCGAAGGACGCTCTTCTGGGCCATTCTCTAAGATTTTTCATTCCACTACATGTTAAAGAAATGCGCTTTCACTGGATACCTGGACACTGCGGCATTGATGCTAACAAGACGGCCGATTTTTTAAACAAAATCTGCGCTTTGTGGGCCTGTGGTACCATTTACTCTAAACACTGTGCATTGACAACAGCTTGCTTCCAATGGTTCCTGCATCTGCATTTTTTCAGTCATGAGCCTCTTCGTGCTGCAGCGGATTTTCAACATTCCCTTGGAGTGTGCGCTTAAGTAGTTCATGGCAATTCGAGGTGTCTATGAAGTGGGATTCCAAATGTCCCCACTTTATAGACAATGATTCCAAATATGAAGTGGGATTCCAAACGGTCCCACTTGTTTTCAAGTGGTGCCACCTCAAAACAAGTGGTTTTAACAAGTGGTCCCAATTGTGGTCTCACTATGCAGGTGTTGTTGAGCCTCTGCGCAGGCTCTTGTGACACTACGTTGCTTTCGCTTGGGACTCTGAGGCAGTTCAAAGCTTTCATGAAGTGAAGCAACTACTTTCAACTTGTGACGTAATGCACTTGTTTGATCCGGCTCTACCAGTGGTCGTGATCACAGATGCTTAATTCAGAGCATGTACTTTCTTTTAACTTCAGATACTACAAAACGTTTGCAAAAACTGCTGGGTCAATAGCCGAAGCTAGTATAGGCCCAATGTACACATTTGTTATTACAGCAACAGAAGATGCCAACATGAAACTTGGTTATAAATGATCAGTGAACAAAGTATTAGCAAGCAACACTCAACAGCACAGGGCCTAAGACTGACCCCTGGAGGCACTCCAGCACACACAGGCTGTCGAGATGATTTTAAGTGTTTTATGTGGAAAAATTGTTTTCTGTTAGTAATGTAGCTTGTAAAGAAATCAAGAGTGGAATTCCTAAAACCATAGTGCTCTAGCTTGTGAATTAAAATGTTATGATTAACAGTATCAAATGCTTTCTTTAAGTCTAGGAACAAGGCTGCAGATATTTCATTAGCTTGTGAATTAAAATGTTGTGATTAACAGTATCAAATGCTTTCTTTAAGTCTAGGAACAAGGCTGCAGACATTTCATAATTATGCAAAGATGAACATAACTCTTGAGACAATGCCATTACTGCTGTAGATGTAGACCTGTTATTTCTGAAGCCTTGTTGACAGTGAGATATGATTCTAGTTCTCTCCAAGTAGTCATTTAGTTGCTTTCCGACAAGTTTTTCGAACACAGTGTTAATGATACTCAAAACCGAGATTGGACGGTAACTGCCTGAATCATTACTATCCTTGTTTGTGAACTGGTATAGCTGCAGCGATCCTCAAAATATTTGCATAAATACCTTCGTAAACTGCATGATCCATTATTATTGATAGGATTGGAGCAAGTTGGTGAATGTTCTCTTTAATGCTCTCAAAGTAATCCCGTCATGTCTGGTTGCCTTGTTTGCAACGAGTTTTCTTGATTGCTGTGATGTCACAATCGGCAACAGCTTGCGGTAAGAAGGTGTCATGAACACAAGGGTCATTAACAGAGCATGGTAGATTAGGGATATGAGCTACAAACTCAGGGCCAATGTTTGTGAAGGAATTATCAAACCTATCAACTGTGTTTTCATCAATGTGTTCAGGAACTACGCGCTGTTTTAACTGTCTACCGATTACGCTATTTCCCACATCCAACATTTTTCAGGAGTTTCCTTCTGCTTTCTGTATTAGCATACAGTTGTATTCTTTCTTTCTCATCTGTATTAATGCCACTCCATAGTTTCTGGAGGATCTGAACTTGTTTGAATAACAAATGTTTTCTTTTTGACGTTTCCACTTACGATACCATTGATCCTTCTCTTGTATAGCCTCAAGTATGTTCTGATTCATACACAGGCACAAAGAATTGTTCGTACCTACGGGTAGTGCATAATGTGCATTTCGATATGGCAGACTCAAGAGCCTCAGCAAAATTTTCGAATTCAGTGTGAGCATTTGTATGATATATGTTGTTGAAATCTAAATTGTATATTTTCTCCTGCAAGAGTTGATAATTAATTCACGCAATTGGTGCAGAACTCATTAGAGCTGTTTTGTAGCAGAAATGTAATGGAGGCCTGCATACTGCTGCATATTTGCATCTCAACTCTCCCACGCTAAACACTCTGTGTATGGGCATATGAATATTGGCATGGGCGTGTGTATGGGCATATGAATATCAGCATTACTTTTTATGGGGGAGGAAGTTCGAATTGAAGCAGGTCATCAAGCACAGTTTACCCTATACTCATCACATGGAACCAGTCGTTGATCGACACGTAATATAAGATTGTCTGCATGACTAGATTATTCACTGATGATGCTTTGATTTACCTCAGTGTGATTGCTCATATGGACTGCTAATATTAAAGGTCACATCTCGATGAAACAATTTCTTGCTCCTTAATGTCTCTAATGCTGAATTCATCATTCACAGAGTACCGAATATCCTCCAGATAGTCTCCAGATAACAGCTATTAGCGTGCTTATCACAAGATATATATATCTTGGTGTTCATCTTAAGTCATACCTGTCATGGAATCAAAAGAATAACTGTGTGTTCTGCTAACACCTTCCTGGGCTTTATTGAACATCTAGAATAAGCTCCTGTAAATGAAAAATGACTTGCATACATTACACTAATCCTAGCCCAAACCTAGAACATGCATCACACATTTTGTATCGTGAACAATGTAACCTAATTAGTGACATTGTTACAAATTATTTAGCGGCCGTAGGCAAATGTCAAGTGATGACCCGTCTATACTAATGTTTGATGCATCATTTCAAAGAAGATGTAAGCAAAAATTTTGTGTCTATACCACTTTAAGCTCAACTGTATACGCATATCAGGAGATGATAATCCAAGCTATTGTTACCAATGTAGTCTATTGTAATGTAAACAGTAAATATTTGTGCAGTGCTAATGCAATAATTATTTAATAAAAAAAGGCTCTGATGACTTGGATGCATTCTTAAAGAGTTTGCCATGCAGCTGTTCTAATGACTGTCACTATGAATGCAGGCTAATCTATCTTACCTATTAACTCAGTGAAATGCTGTGTGGCCCTTTCTGCAGATTCTACAGTACTGCAACAGTATAGCATTTTGAGCAGTGTTATGAACAGTGTTATTGTGGTCCCTTTGTCTATTTTGTGCACTCACTTAACCATATCTCAATTCACACATCTGTTCAGTTGTCACACCTCAGTTTATCTACTTTAATTTATGTGGGTGCTTAAGAAAATATGTAAACAATCTACAATGTATAGATTGTTTTTATTGGAAAAATAATTTACGATTGCTTGTGGTGACAATGCATCTTTAAAAAGTGTTGCAGCTTTGTTTATTTCTGCACTGCACGCCAGACAATGCTGGTAATGAATTCAAATCTCTGGATGCATGTACCTGCAAAGAGATTGGACGACAACGCAGTTGCAGGAACAAAATAAATATAGGTTTATTTCTGTGCTATGACAGGCAGATTGCAATATACTAGAATCTGAAGGAAAGGTAAGGCATAGTATAAGTTGCGATCTTCCAAGTATTTCAATAACTGATGCTAATGACATCTTCAGTACAATCATGAAAGGCCATCAATGTTGTCTTCACGTCTCTTTGGTTGTTTGTCACCTGAAAGACAATCACAACAGCGCAAATTAGAACAGTCGTCGCTTTTAGCTCTGCACACACTGAACTCTTATTTGACAGCGCATAATAGTACCATGTGCCACTTAGCAGAGTTGTTCAGAAAATGTCTGCATCAAGTTGCACCCTAACAGCAACTTTGTGAATTGCCAGCAATTTGTAGCCATGGACCTGAGGAAAAAGGAAGCATGTACAGGTGGGGAATGTGTCAAGGCAGTGAAACCCCTGTTGGTCCGCGGGTGCACGCACCACTCTTACCGAGCACTCTGTACTTATAAGACACACCATGCCAGAAGGTTCTCTCATTTAATCAAACTTATTGTGCCTTTTGCAAGCTGCACACTTCAGGTGCTTGGTAAGAGCCTCCCTATCCACCACCTGGGAGACGCGCTCTCTAGCAGTCAGGTTCTGCCGAGAGAAAAAAATGGTCTGGCTAAGCCAGATGCAGAGAAACCATTGTGCTGTAGGTTTCGCTTCAGTTGTTTAAGTGTGCAACACACTGAGCTGAAAGAAAAATATACTTACCTGCAGCATATATGGCCAGTATGGAGGTGCCTCTCGCGCTCTAACGCACACACCATCCTACTGGTACCACAAAGCTGCTGCTGAAAGGAAAATATACTTACCTGCAGCATATATGGCCAGTATGGAGGTGCCTCTCGCGCTCTAACGCACACGCCATCCTACTGGTACCACAAAGCTGCTGCTGAAAGGAAAATATACTTACCTGCAGCATATATGGCCAGTATGGAGGTGCCTCTCGCGCTCTAACGCACACACCATCCATCCGGTTCGAGACAGCTGCACACCTCATAGGCGAGGTCTATAAGTACACAGATGAACTTGTAGACGGGTTGTAAACCAGAAGAGAGTGCCATAGAGTCGATCTCATCGTTCATATGTAGTTGTGTCCTGGAGATGTTATTATAACAGTTGCCTCATCATTGCTGTTAAGGATTTGCTTTTTTATGTTCTCCTTCTGAAGCTCAGTTGGCTTTGAAAAACTTGTACCTGAGCTGGACAGCCTCTGCTTCTTAGTGGAATGAAACCTGACTTGGTGTTCGATTTTCTTGTTTGCAGGCTCCCTTGATGTGTGGGGCATTTCTTGCTTCTTAGTGCCTTCATAAATCTTCAGTACAGGGTCCAAAAGCTTGCTGGCCTTGTTGTGCACTTCTTGAGAAATTTCTTGCTCTGCGACATACTCTTTGAGCAATTCCATCTTGGCCAAGACCAAGTCAGATTTTGTAATGCTTGTAGAGGCTTCTGCTGTTTGAACACTTTCCAAAATGTGGAAAGCCTCGCTTGCCTTTGAATTGGATGACACTGCTTCAGTAGCTTTCAGGATCTTCTGATCTCTTCCTTCAGGTGCGCCAGCGATGACCACACAGTGAATGTGTTTGCAGATCGTCAAGCTCATTCGGTGCTCCTCACAATCACATGAATAGCTATGCACACACACCATGCACTCGCTGCACTTCAGATGGCAGCAGGCACTACCTTTCTCTTTTGAAATCCTGTATGTGAGGCCTCTTGTGGACTGGGATTGCACAGTCCATGTTCCATCTTCATTCCTCTTGGCAGGCGTAGTAATTGCCACAGCAGATCTGTGGTTCTTCTCGATCCGGCTCATCTTGCTCGTTCTCTTTGCTTTCACAATGTGTTGTACCCTCTTCATCAAAGACTCGTATGTCATGTCCATCAGTGCAGTGATGAGCCTGTCAACACGATGATTCTTGTTACCTTCCAGGAAACTATGCTTTAAAGTCCTGTGCATCCTTTCAAGATACATGTTTGTGTTGATGCCAAGTCCAGTTCGAAAACTGTAGGCCCACATCTCCAGGCGGTGAGCATAATTTCCTCTGAAGTACTGAATAAACTCCTGAAGCCTGGGATCTTTGTTGGCAAGAAATGACTCGAGAAGCTCAGCCACTTCGTCTTTTTTTGGGCACTCTAGCAGTGTACGAACAGCATGTTAAACATCTACTGCGAGTTCTTTTCCTTTTATCTTCTCAGAAATCCTTCGCTTCCAGTTTTTGTCCACATGCCATGTGCAGAGTAGTCGATGTTGAGGTGGGCCCATGACTGTTGACCAGGCCTTGAAGTATTCGGATGCATCATCTGTCATGAAAGTTCTAGCTGACAGGGCTCCTGTGGAGGACTTCAGGGATTCAAAGAATGCTGATAGGGTTTTCTCATTAATCGTGCTGCCGATGAAGTAAGCCATAGGCAATCCTGCTCCATATTCATCCAGCCCCAGAACAGTCACCAGTTCAAATTGGTACCCCGTTGTTCCATGTGTGGAATCAACACAGACTGTTCCTGTACCTAGAACTTTCAGCAGCTCTTCCTGTGGCTCCGTCATTAAGGCAAGAGCAAAGTCTTTTGTACTAAAGGTATTCGTTGGGTCAACAACTGCCTGCTCTTTGTACAAGTGAACAACAGGTTGCCCCTTGTTCCTCATGCTTTGCACCCATATGCTTACACTCACAGCATCATTATCATGACATCTTTCAGGAACTGTGAGGTTATATTGCCGCTTGATGTTGTGCAAGTCCATGCGATTTGTCAAATGCAGAAGAGTTAGCTTGCTTGTCACCGATTCCCTTATTTTCTTCAATATTGTCCTCATGGGCACTCCTTTCGAAAGGTCATCCGCAATGCTTGCCCTTTCCTGGTCAGTCATACTCAGGTGTTCAACATCTGCATCATGCCCATAATGCGTCCTTTGGTACGATACCTTGACAGTACCCTCGTCTCTAGTAACGATCAGAAAAGAAAGGCATGTCCTGCCGCTCCTGCAGCTTCCCTGACTTTTCATCGCACGAGTCTTGTTGCCTCGACCTGGTCGTGCCACTCCTGACCTGTTGCAAGCGTAGTAGGTCCTCGTACATCCGTTGGTGAGCCTTTTTTCACCTGTGGATATTACGAACTTGCACACCTGGCTCGCTTCCTCCTGTCCTTTCCAATCATGGAACTCTGTAAAATGCATAAAAAATACTTTAGAAAATATTGTGTAGAAAGGTGTTAAAACTGAAGGCACTGTCATTGTCAGTGACGAATGAACGCAAAAAAGACGAACTGCGCAACAAGAACACGGACGAAAGGGAGGCAGACACACACTAACGCAGACTTACAACTTTACTAAAGGAAGGAATACAAGGCAAATATATATAGCGATCCCAACGCACTTCAAATCTGATCAATATGGCACGTGACAATCTGCCCAGGCGATAAACAGACCACACAAGAACCAACGCTTACAAGATAATCTTATACCGGGCCGGCCCTTTCTATGAAAACAAAAAGCAAAGGAACGCTTAGCGACAGTGCACTCTTGAGAATTACGCGTTCTCCAAAGTAAGAAAAATCAAAACAAAACCACACCACTGTAGCCATCTGATACCACTGAAGCTCGAACCGCTTACAAGCGCAGGTGCTGACACCAAAACCAAGAGACGAAGCACACCCCCTTTTGAAAGCAAACAAAACGGGAAACAAGAACAACCACATCGGTTATCGTCAAAATAAAAAAAACAGTGAAAAAAGGCACCAGGTCAAAAGGGTAAAAACACCATGAATCAGCTCAAGAAGCTACGTCACAAAAACAGTGAAAATAGGCACCGAGTCATTTAAAAAACAAAAAAGATGAAAGACGGGACAACAGTTTAAGACAACAACGGTTTTAAAAAAGGGGGAGGGGTGAATGAAATCCGAAGCGTAGGAAAACATCTCAAACCATGACAGAACCGAAACAAAACTGAGATCGCTAATCAAATGAACAACGAAAGCATCAAACGCAATCAGGAGGCACTGCTCAATCACCAGGGCACAAACAGGCCACTAGGCTACACATGCCCCCGCAAAAACGAAAATTCTTTGGATGATAAGGAAATGGAAGCCTTGCTAACACAGTTGTCCGTGGTGCCGATGTAAAAAGTTTCGACGACGAGACGCTCCCATTTGTCATTCAATCTGGCCAGAAATTTCGTCTTTTCGAACCATGGTACACAGTCCCGTTGCTTCATTTTTGTGCAGTCCGCACAATGCTTAGCCAAAAACCCTCCATCGTTGTTTGCCACGCTCAACCGGTGCTCCCTTGCTCTTTCATTAAAGCATCTGCCGGTTTGGCCTATGTAGACTTTTCCGCAACTAAGGGGAATGCGGTAAACAACGCCGGAAACGCAATCTTTGAACTTCCTTAGATGTTTGATTTTGCAAGGGGTCTTCTTAGTGTTCTTCATCATAACGCACACCTTGGACAGTCTGCATGGAGCCGAGAAGACAACGTTGACGCCTCCTTTTCTCGCCACTTTCTTGATGTTGTGCGAGAATTTGTGGATGTATGGAATGACATGGGCCTTCTTTTGCTCGGCGTCTACTTTGTCTTTGCGTTCTCTCTTAATTTTTTGAAGCACATTTTCACACACACTCGAAATGACGTGCGGAGGGTATCCAGCTGCTTGCAAACGCTGAAGCTGGTACTGGAAGCTCTCTTGGACTTTGTGGTCACAGGACTTTTTCAGGGCCGACTCAACACATAGGGAAATGATGCCTCGCTTGACCAACTTCGAATGGGCACTAGTGTAGGGAAGCAAAGCCTTTTTTTTGACCTGGGTTTGAAGGACCAGCACAAACGCTGTTTGTCAAAGTGCAGATCTAAATCCAGGAACTGAAGATGACCATCAAGCGGTAGCTCACTTTTCATTTTTCTTACTTTGGAGAACGCGTAATTCTCAAGAGTGCACTGTCGCTAAGCGTTCCTTTGCTTTTTGTTTTCATAGAAAGGGCCGGCCCGGTATAAGATTATCTTGTAAGCGTTGGTTCTTGTGTGGTCTGTTTATCGCCTGGGCAGATTGTCACGTGCCATATTGATCAGATTTGAAGTGCGTTGGGATCGCTATATATATTTGCCTTGTATTCCTTCCTTTAGTAAAGTTGTAAGTCTGCGTTAGTGTGTGTCTGCCTCCCTTTCGTCCGTGTTCTTGTTGCGCAGTTCGTCTTTTTTGCATTATGATCAACCAACTAGCCCGACAAGTCCTGTTGACGAATGAACAATGCTTGGAAAATATTCGAAAAACATGGAGGATTATGTGCACCATAATTTCATGTATACACTGTACATACCAAAAAGCGGAACTTTGTACCTTGCAGAAAATACAGAATTCAAATGCCCAATTCAACAATATCACGAAGGTTTGCGATACTTGCGCTATATGCTTCTGTTGCCATCACCTGGCTCAATATCTGCACGCGTGTTTGCTATGTGGCCCTAGTTACTATCTCGTAATACCCACTTTAACGCTGAAGCATGCAATTGCGTGGTGGAATCCTGGAATGCGATCCCCTCGTGTTATCGTTATTGTCTTGTGGACGTGTGCGCCCGATGAATAAAGTAATATCAAAGGTATTGAAGGCAATGATATCAGTGCGTTTTTAAGGGAGTATGGTAGGGTAACCCTCCACCAAAAATGAAATTCGGAATTTTGGCACAGAAAAATCGACTACACTATGCGGAACAGTCCTGCGGAAGCGCGGCCTCGAGCGCCCGCTCAAAGCGGTTTAAATGAAGGCTACAAGGGTAGACGTGCGGGTTAGTTGGTGCTGCATACTTGTTTTGAACAGCGCAAAAGACACGGACACAGGAGGGACACACAAGACACACACAGCGCGGTTCAGATGTCGCGCCGAAATGTGCCACGCGCCCTGGCGTGTAAAAGTGGCAAGTGGAGTTCGGAGGCCGGTTTGTTTATCGTTGTTTTTCGCGGTTTTCTTCATTATGGCGTGTTTTTTTTTGCTTGTGTGTGTGTATGTATGGCAAGTAAACGGTGCATACAAAAAGATAATGTATTGTTGGAAATATTTACTTTTATAGCAGATATGCAGCTAGTGGTGCTCTTGTAGCGTGTTTCGTCTTTGTTATTGTTTGCATAGGTCGTGATCGCTTATGCACCTTTTTCGAACCTCAAACGTAGTACTTGCCCAGAAGATGGCACGATCAAAAATGGCAGATGGCAAATGGGGCAAAAAGAGAACATTAAAAAAATAATCGCTTCACTAGCAAGAAGGACAGTGGTAAACCGGCACGATAAAGCGCAAGCTTCACGAAACCTGGTGAGAGGATCGGTGGTGATTCCTTCGATGTAGACGGCTCAAGTACAACTGGCTACGTCTCATCGACTTTTCTCTTCCCTGCAGCTTCATGCAAGATGTTGCTGTGAACAACATATCTAATACACGTGCAGCAGGGGATTCCTCCTTTCTGTTTTGTTCGTACGCTTCGATCAGTGATTTGATGCTCCCCTGCTCCACGTGTTTTATAAATACTGTCGAAAATCGTACTCGAATATAACAACTTCGAATTCATCAATCAACACTATTCACAAATTAACGGCACAGCCATGGGTACAAGGATGGCCCACACCTACGTCAACATCTTCATGCATAGTAATAAGTCTAAATTTTTGAATGATTGTCCCATTAAGCCCACCCTATACAAACGCTACTTGGATGACATCTTTTTAATTTGGACTGACACACCTCGTCCACCCCAACATATCTTTCACTTACACGTGCGCCCACACCACAATTAACTTCCTAGATGTTGAGATTTTGGTAAACGAAAGCTCACTCACCACCAGTGTATATAGAAAACCGACGGACCGTCAACAATACGTACACTTCCAAAGCTGCCATCCTCGTCACTCTAAAACAAGCATCCCATACTCTCAGGCACATCGATCTAAAGGAATATGTTCCCAAGATGAAGACTTCGTCAAAAATTCCAAACGCATGCAAGAAGTCCTCATTAAGCAGCGATACCCGTCGCCATTGCCGACGATGCCATTCAAAGGACATCTAAACCCAACCGAGAGCAAATACTGGAGTGACGTCGATACAGCGAGCAAACAGACCATCAGGCAAATCTCGTACTCCCCTTCACCAGTAACCAGCCGCCTAACGTACGTAAACAAAATCTTCAAAAAAACATTTCAACATTCTCAAACAAAGCGAGCTAGCGCCTCGCCAAAATTTTCACTGCTCTCCCTCATGCAGTCTACAGACGACCGAAAAACATTCGAAACATTCTAATACACTCAGTCACATAAAGAGCCGGTTTTGGGGTGTCGACCTTGTGGAAAAAGTAGATTCCAGGTCTGCAAACACATTACAAACATCAAGCTGTGAAATAAGGACAGCTTCAGGATTCAAATGGAAAATTAATGACAACTCTGATTGGGATTTCTGCAACGTAATATACCTCCTAGGATGCAGTGTGTGCAGTACGCAGTACATTGGGCAGGCCGTTAACTTTATACGAATTCGCTTTAATAACCACCGCGCGCATATTTTATCCCTACCTCCCCTTGTTAAAACACATATATTAATGAGAAAAACGACCCATTTGATGCAATTAAGTTAACAGTCCTACAGGGTGGGTTCCACAACAAAGAGATCTCGAGCAACGCGAGTCGTACTTTATTTACAAATTTAATAACAATTCCTCACGGCATTAATGAAATTCCGGGTGTATTGACCTCCATCGCCCCTTGCAGAGCCAATGCTGACCTTAGGAATTCCGGCGCGACAAACCTCGGTCGTTTGTCGCCAGCGGCATCTTTTTCAAGCTTCGCTGCCCGCTTCACAAAGCTCTGAATTCATCCCCCACCCCTGTCTTGCCAGTTCGACGCACCACCTTGCCGAGCCGGGTGCAATTGAAGAACCAAGAACCCTTGATGGGCACAAAAGAAAAATACTAGAAAAAGGAGAAAGAAATAAAGAGAAAAAGAAAAACGCTTTGTCCCCTGCCGCCCAGCGAGCTTGCGCGGGAGGCCAGCCCGGGGGAAAAAAGGAATAACGAGGGGAGGGAGGGCATCCGGGCCCTCAAAGCAACAATGACAGACTTTGGCGGAGTCCCGGAGCAGATAAGAATCATAGATGCATGTACTGCCCGTGCCGCCGGCCAAAACGAGCAAACAAATAAACAATAAATTCAGACAGGGCAGGAGACGTTCCAGGAGCGTCTTCGGTACGAATAGTGAAGGCGGAATCAGCGGCGCAGTTAGCTTAACTACACACACGTGCACTGTGCATGAAACACACACACAAAAGAAAAAGAAAAAAGGCGGCAAAACATACGAGTTCGCGAAAGTGTCCTGTGGGGGGGGTAAAGGTGAATGGCAGGAGCATTTAATCAAGGGTTCTTGGTTCTTCAATTGCACCCCGCTCGACAAGGTGGTACGTCGAACTGGGAAGACAGGGGTGGGGGATGAATTATGAGCTTTGTGTAAGCGGACGGGCAGCGAAGCTTGAAAAAGATGCCGCTGGCGGCAAACGACCGAGGTTTGACGCGCCGGCACTCCTAAGGTCAGCACTGGCTCTGAAAGGGGCGATGGAGGTCAATAAACCCGGACTTTCATTAATGCCGTGAGGAATTGTTACAAATTTGTAAATAAAGTACGACTCCCGTTGCTCTCTTTGTTGTGGAACCCACTCTGTAGGACTGTGAACTTAATTGCATCAAATGGGTCGTTTTTCTCATTAATATATGTGTTCTGACAAATGGATGATGGGTAGGAATAAGATATTTACTTATGCAAGAGTGACTAGCTATGCGCAAAAATTTCCGTGTTTCAATTTTCAAAACTGCGAACTTTGACCGCAGCGTCCCGGACAAATAATTCCAACTCCCGACCGCGTTTTTAAATTCATTCTAAACGGGGTACGTGTTTACTGGTACCTGCAGTGGTCGGCTGCGCAACTATATATTACGCACCAACGGGCTGTGGCGAATGATTGAGCGCAATATTTTTTCGCGGGTTAGTGAAACGAACAGTTTTGTTTTAAATCACGAGAGTTGTATCAAAAGCCTTTATATGTCGTCATTATTTACGATAGGTACGACGACACAGTGAATAGGAGTTTATATAGACTGTCGTCCTTCAAAGACCCAATGCTTTTCTCCTCCAAAACGTCGTGTAGAACAAAACCGGACCGCCAAATTTTGACACGGTTGTACGAAATTTCTGCACTAACGAAAGCTATGAGTGTAGTCTCCTGCATGTAGAGAATGTAGAATACAAGGAAAAATTATATTATGTATGCTCTAGGTCAGGTTCATAGTCCTACAGCACTCGATTGTAAATGCAGGCACTCGACGGAGCGCTGATAGACGGGCGTGGTCACCTGTAGGCGCATTTGCGTGGCTTTGCATGGATAGTACGTGTTTAACCTCTCAGGTCTGCAAAAGCTGTATCGGGTCCGCCAGGCAGTGGCGATTATAATAAATGCACAACGAAGCGCGCCGTTCGAGCGCACTAAAATAATACACCAGCAGTTCAAGGATATCATATATAATAAAAATAAAATGCGGGATTTAGCTCGCTGCAAAAAACCTGTAAATTCGCCCGCTGCGCACATATATAGATGCATTCGCACAGACTTGCTAAGAACGTTAAAGCAAAACAAACAAAAAAAAGCCAAAGAGGCAGCGCAGGAAAATTCATGCACGTCGCGTTGCAAACATGTCTCCTTACCTTTGTCGTTCCCAAAGGACAGTTGCAGATTTTCGGCTGGGAATTTGTGCGCCACGTTGTAGTGATGAACCAAATTTTCGAGTGTTGATAGCAGGCTGCTGCACTGGTCGCAGTGGAGAAAGGCTCCCTTCGTCTCCAACTTGTGCACCATCCTCATATGCTGCAGCATGTTTTTCCGCTGAGTGAAGACTTTGTCGCAGACGCCGCAACGTCGATCATGATCACCGTGCTCAGGTTGACGTTCACTCTGGTTTGGAAACACTGACGCCATTCTGGACAGAAACGCGTATGCAGTGTGTGAAAGCGCGGCGCATCAGGTGCGCTTTTTGAACCCGCGCGCGCTGTCAAAAACGTGGGGAATTCCGAGAAAAACCTAGGGAAAATATGTCTCTTCCCAACCGGACACGACGTCATTAAAAGTCACGTAATTATGACGTCACGTGACGTTTTAGGCGTGACGTCACATTTTGTTTGACCAATCAGCGTTTCCAGCCAGCCTGCACCGAAACGCTTGTCCGGCAAGACCGGTTCGGCTCCCCGGCGAGGTACGCGTTGTGACGTCATGCGCCTCCTCGAAGCTCCGCCAAGGCGAAATTGCAAGTTCACGACCAGTAAAAGTTTCGCTTTAAAAAAAAATTGGCAGTGGCTTAGCTCCGCTATGCAAGGATATACGTAGCGGAAGGCACGTTTCCTTGCTGAGCTTGTTGTTGGCACTGTATGTTTAGCAATCAGATACATGTCCGCTTGAAATGTCCAGGTCGAAGATGAACCTTCGGAAACTCGAATAGCGTGATCAGTCACACGACGGGCCTTCACATCCTCTTCGGTTGGTTGCCGTTGACTGACGCCTTCCATACAGGCTCCATCTCAGCGGCTATGCAGTGTCTATTACGCTCGGCAGTCGGGCGTCTCCGCTTTGCAAGGCGTTCCTCTGCCTGTTCGGGCGTCTCCGCTGCTCTCTTTGCCTTCTGACGCTCATTCTCTTTTTGATAAGTAGCCAACTGCCAGGCGACAACCTCGGGATCGGAAGAGTTAATTTTCTCTTGTTTATACCGCCGTTTAGAAGCGGCTGGACTCCTTTTGTGCATCCATATGAAGCGTTGCGATACAGCCGCCGATTACATCTCCGCTTTTTATACGCAATGCTGCGCATGCGACGACGCACGGTTCGGGTGATGAAAACGGTGTGACTTCATACCAAACGGCGGCGAGCCGCGCGGTGTGACGTCATGCCAGATAGCACCGCGAGCGCGCAAAGCACGGTAACCTTCTCGCATATCTCAGTGGACACCCGAACCGTGCCATGAAGGAAAGGATAAAGGAGGGAGGGAAACGACAAATCGCGCGGCGCACCCCCTCCTCCTCGTCGGTTGCCATGGTAACGGCGCATGCGCACAACTGCCCTCCCGCATGTACCATGGTAGCGCATGCGCACAACTGGCGTCTCGCCTGTACCGTGAAATGCTCGACTGGTAGCCTAGTGCAGCTCCCGCTACAAAAGACGCGAAGGTGAATGTACTGATGTGGGTCTCAGTGATCGTCGAAGCCAACACCCGGCCTCTGCCTGGAAAGAACACATACTCCGAGGTCTTCTATGAATGACGCAAAAAATGAGACGGTTATATTCTTTATTTACAAGAGGATCAAAGAGAGCTCAGAGATGCGTCTTCAAAGAGATTATACACCACGAGTCACCACGAGTCCACACACACTGCCTCTGGTGCAGGCCTTTTGAACCAGTAAGGCTCCCCAGTGTCCCTAGGCCGCAGCAGGGCACGTGGCCAATAGGCGTGTAGGAATGAATTCCATCACATACACGGTCACGCTCTTGTCCTCATTGGTGGCCACATGGTTGCGAGGTAGCCACCTTGAGGATGACGAAGGTGCCCTCTCCGTGGCGAGCGTTCAGCAATGCCCGGCACGCGCCCCGCATCGCCGGCAGGTTCCAACTGAAGCGTGTACCATGTGAGACCTTTGGGCGTCCTACATTGCGACGCCAGATTACTTCCGTTCCTTATGTAGCCAGTGGCTCGGCCGGTGAACGGCGTCTCATGGTCTCTTGCAGGCCAAGTCATAACAGTAAGGTTAACGTACTGCGAAAGCATGGCCGGGAACACGAACTTGAGGAGGTCAGTTTCATCACTTTCTGCTATAAAACGCGGCTGCCGGAACTGGCCTAGCGCCACTTGCGGGCGGAGTGAGAAGGAATGGGTTTTGGCTGGGCGTGTAATGCGAAAGAAAGCTAAGCGTAACGCTAAGCGTAAGCGTTAAGGGTAACGGACTGATACGAAGAGAAGGCAAGTGTAGCTGGGGCCGGCAGAAAGTTATTTGAGTGGATGAGTTAAAGAAGTTTGCAATGATAAGATTGTCGCAGCTGGCAAAGCACAGCGTGAATTGAATATGCATGCGAGAGGCATTTGTCCTGCTGCTGCTGCTAATCTTGATCGTGAATGGTTCTTGGACAACAATCGCGGAACTCATAAGGAAAAAAATTACAGGATTGCATTGAAATCTGCTTAAGAGCGGAAATGCGAAATCCTTTTCGTTTCCAATCTAGCTCGGTTCCTTTTTTATTTTTGTGTTATGGGGAGTAGGCTTAACTATGTCGACGTCCATGGCTACTGTGACATCAGTTTCCGGGACTGGCAAACTATGCCGACGTCCCTGACTATCATGACGTGCGATTGACATTCGCGGGACTCGAACTGAAGGCCTTCACAAAGCTCCAACGCCCGGCCTTTTATTTTGTCATTAGAAAATGAATTTACAAAGATACTATACGCACAATGATATTGGACCCGTAGCCAAAGGCTAGTTACGGTTCCATCACAATACTGTACATTATAAATGCGACATGCGAAGACGTCACATTGCGTTCATAAAAAAAAGTAAGATTCTCAGGAGTTTAGGGATAAACAAAATAAGCGTACACAATACACACATCCTCACACACGCACACACTCAAAAAAATAACACACCGTAATTTCACATATTCATCAGGAACATTTTGATAGATTGCACGTTTTTTTTCACTTTAATATCATCAGGTAAACTATTCTAAACCAAAAATCCAATAACCTCAATTAATCTTTGCCAGTAACTATTGCGACACACTCGTAAGTTGAAATGTTTGGCACTAGCCGCTCTCGTTTCCCTTTTAGGCCATATAAATATGCTATGGGCAAGTGGGTCGTCGTTGATTTGTAAGATTTGGTGAATTGTCTGCGCTAACTTTAAAGTGTATATTGAGTGAAAATGCGGAATACGGGTTGATTTAAAGAGTGGTTTTCTAGACTCAGATAATTTTGAAAAAGTAATATTTTTTACCGCTCTCTTCGTCAACCGGATCACAGGTTCGGCATATATTGGATACGTGTTACCTAATGACTCTATGCAATAGATTAGTTGGCTCTGCATAAAAGCAGTGTACTGTATGCGAAGCATTGCAAAAATTGAAACATTCTCGTGCTTGCATCAAATATGGCATCCATAAGCTGACTTTGTGCAAACCTGTTTACTTGATTTTTCCAGTCATAATCAAAATGTATACAAAGATATTTGGAGTTATTTGCTTCTTGTAGTGGCACGCTATTTAAATACAATGCAACATCCTTGTAGTTTAACTTTTTTTTCCTTGAACTACATACAGCGTATTTAGTTTTCTGAATGCTGACGGAGAGATCATTGTTACTGGACTAATTAAGAATAATTTCTAATTCTTCGTTTATTTTATTGTTAAGCTAGTTTATTGTGTCCCCTATGAAAACTAAGCAGTGTCATTGGCGTGCATTATTGTTTGGGAATACTGTAACGAATAGTACACCAAAAACACTCGGGCACCAAGGAGCTACACAGCCGGTAGAGCGAGCACGAGCAGGAAGAAGATTTTCTTCGTCCTCTGCTTCTATCGCCTGAGTTCCCTTCGTCCTCCTCTTCTATCACCTGTGTCATTGCTCCCTCCCCTGCAGCATCGCCCCGATGCGGCCATCGTGCGCTAGAGTGACGAGCAGAAAGCGAGCGTGCTAGGGTGAGGCACGTGGATCACAACATAGAACAGGGCACAGCGGTCAGCCTCAAGTTCAATCGGGTGGTCGGTCGTGGTACGGCTTCATACGAACGACGTGCACAACGTCGGTAAGCTTGCGTCTGTGGGATGAGCTGGCTTGGGTGGCGGGTTGAACTTCGTAGGTGACGTCGCTAATGCGGCGGAGGACACGGTATGGGCCGAAGTATCGACGGAGTAATTTTTCAGACAGCCCGCGGTGACGAACGGGCGTCCAAATCCACACATAGTCGCCTGGCTCGTAGGCAACGAAGCGCCGTCCCTGGTTGCAGCGGCCAGCGTCTAGTTGCTGTTGACGGTGTATGCGCTGCCTTGCCAGTTGCCGCGCTTCTTCCGCACGCTGCACAAAAGTGGCGATGTCGAGGTCAGGGTCACTCTCGCAGTGGGGGTCAACAGGCAGCATAGCATCCAGCGTAGTATAACTCGACGGCCGAAGACAAGCTGGAAGGGAGTGAGCCGCGTTGTCTCCTGCAGTGCCGTATTGTAAGCGAATGTAGCGTATGGCAGAATTTGGTCCCAGGTTTTATGCTCTATATCCACGTACATGGAAAGCATGTCGGCCAGAGTTCTGTTGAGCCGTTCCACCAAGCCATTGGTCTGCGGGCGGTACGCCGTCGCACGTCTATGGCTGGTATGCGTCAGTTTCAGCACAGCCTGGGTTAGGCGGGCTGTGAAAGCTGCCCCACGGTCAGAAATAATGACCGCAGGGGCGCTATGACGCAGGACGATGCTGTGGACAAAAAACTCGGCTACTTCGGCAGCAGTTCCGCTCGCAAGCGACGTGGTCTCAGCATAACGTGTCAAGTCGTCCGTCGCAACAGCGATCCACCGTTTTCCAGTGGATGACTTCGGGAAGGGGCCAAGGAGATCCATTCCAACTTGTTGAAAAGGGATCTTCGGTGGCGCTATTGGCTGAAGAAATCCGGCTGGTTTCATGGGTGGAGACTTCCGGCGTTGGCAGTCGCGGCAGGTTCGCACGTAGGTCTGCACTGATGGAAGTAATTTGGGCCAATAGTACTTCTCCCGAATCCTTGACAGCGTGCGACTGACTCCCAAGTGGCCGGCAGACGGCTTGTCGTGACAAGCGCTCAAGATGTCAGGTCGTAACCGGGTGGGCACCACGAGTAAAAATGTTTCGGTGGAATTTCCAAAGTTGCGCTTGTAGAGAACGCCATTTCGCATGGTGAAGGATTGCAGGCCACGACGAAAAACACGCGGAACCCGACCACTGTGACCTTCCAGGTGCTCGATGAGCGGCGCTAGCTCCGAGTTCGTTCGTTGAAGCTGAGCCACATGGGATGGGCTAAGGGCACAAATGAAAGGAAGATCTTCGGTGATTTCTTGCGGAGCGTGGTGCACGGCCGCGCGTGATAAGCAATCCGCATCTTGGTGCTGCCGGCCCGACTTGTAAACGACAGTCACGTCGTACGCTTGGAAACGGAGGCTCTACCTAGCCAACCGGCCGGACGGATCTTTAAGGTTTACCAGCCAGCATAACGAGTGATGGTCGCTGACAACACGGAAGTGTCGTCCGTACAGGTATGGACGAAACTTGTTGATGGCCCAGATCACCGCAAGGCATTCTTTCTCTGTCGTCGAATAGTTCGCCTCCGATCGCGAAAGTGTTCGGCTCGCATAAGCGATAACGCGTTCCACGCCGTCCTGCCACTGGATAAGTACCGCCCCAAGGCCAACATTACTGGCATCGGTGTGTATGTCGGTGGCGGCGTCTTCATCGAAATGGGCGAGTATCGGGGGCTGTGTAGGCGGTTGCGGAGCTCCTGAAAAGCTTCTTCTTGGTCGCTTCCCCACAGAAAGGGTATTTCGTCTCTAGTCAGTGCTGTCAACGGGTCAGCTATTCTGGAAAAATCGGGCACAAACGTCGGTAGTAAGAACAGAGGCCCAGAAAACGTCGAAGTGCCTTCTGGTCGGTTGGGCGCGGAAAACTGGAGACGGCAGCAGTCTTGTCGGGGTCCGGGAGAACGCCTTGTGCGCTGACAACATGGCCAAGGAAGCGAAGTTCCGTGAAACCTAAATGACATTTCTCGGGCTTGATCGTTAGTTGCGCGCATTTCAGGGCTCGAAGCACGATGCGCAGCCGGTCCAAGTGTTGATCGAAGGTAGGCGAGAAAATGACGACGTCGTCCAAGTACACCAAGCAAGACTGCCACTTCAGACCGGATAAAACGGTGTCCATCATACGCTGGAACGTGGCCGGCGCCGAGCAAAGACCAAACGGGAGCACCTTGAACTCGTATAAACCGTCTGGAGTCACGAAAGCCGTCTTCTCTCGGTCTCTCTGGTCCACCTCTATCTGCCAGTATCCGCTTTTGAGATCTAATGAGGAGAAGAACCTGGCGTCACGTAATCGGTCGAGGGCATCGTCAATCCTGGGAAGCGGATAAACGTCCTTTTTGGTCACGTTGTTTAGTTTCCGGTAATCAACACAGAATCTCAAGGTGCCGTCTTTCTTTTTGACGAGGACCACGGGCGACGCCCATGGGCTTGTTGACGGCTGAATAACATCGTCTGCAAGCATTTCATCGACTTGCGTTTTAATGGCTTCGCGTTCCTTAGGAGAAACACGGTATGGGCGCTGGCATACAGGCGGCGTGGCCTCGTCTGTGATGATGCTATGCTTGGCGACAGGTGTACGACCGACCCTGGAGCTGGTGGCGAAGCAATCTGCAAAATCTGCTAGAAGAGCAGACAGAAGATTCTTCTGCTCAGGTGCCAAGTCCGGGTTGATTTTCACGGTCGGCAGGGCGTGGCATGGTGCGGCCTCGTCTTGAGGGCTGGCCCCGACGGCGCATAAATCAGGCAACACAGTAACTTCGTGAAGTAAGGCAACAGCCGTGTCCCTGGCGAGGTGCTGAACCTCGTTGGCGAAGTTCGTGAGTAGGACACTAGTACAACCGTTATGCAACTGGACGAGGCCTCGAGCGACGGCTATTCCCTTCGCGAGCAACAGCGGGAGGTGGCTATCCGCGATACCCTCGTAATCGTGGAACAAGTCATGTCTCACGAGAACCAGGACGCTAGACCGTGGTGGCACCATCACGTCATCGTCGACTATACGCAGAGCGTTGATTCCCGGATCTCTGTCGGTATGCGCCACGGCCTGTTTCGTCGAGAACGTGATCCGGGCTTCGTTCAGATCAATGACAGCGCCGTTCGTCTGCAGAAAGTCGAGGCCCAGGATCAAGTCCCTCGAACACTCGGACAGTACCACGAATTCACAGACGTACAGAAAAACACGGATGCCGACCCTTGCAGTACACTTGCCAGCAGGGGTAATCAGGTGACTCCCAGCAGTACGAATGCTCGGCCCAGACCATCGCGTCAAAACTTTCTTTAATTCTTGGGCGAGGGCACGGCTCATTACGGAGTAATCGGCACCGGTGTCGAGTAAGGCGGAGACGTCGACTCCATCAATTGTTACGTACAAATCGGAGGTAGCGTGTCGGTTGCTGTCGCTACCTGCCCCCGGCGAAATGGCGTATCGGCGTGATGGTGGCGGAGGATCTTCACATTTCCCTACAGCAGCGGCCTTGCCTCCGGAGGCCGCCGGCATTAGTTTTCCCGGCGTGGGCTGGGCGAGCGGCGTCCGGAATAGCTTTGCGCTGCGCGGGGACTTGGAGAACGGTAGCGCATTGGGGACGGTGATCGAGACCCGCGGCGACCGGATGTGACGAGATTCTGCCGCTCCAATAGGTGAGAGGCTATCTCAAGTGGCCTTTCGCCATTGCGAGGGCAGGGGTCGTCCGGGGCGAAACCCCGCAGGCCCACGCGGCGGTACGGGCACGCCCTATAAAGGTGACCCGCCTCGCCACAATAATAACAGAGGGGCCGACGGTCTGGGGCCCGCCACACTTGACTCTTACGCGTCCGCTCGTAAGCTGGCAGAGCGGGGTCACGAGGGGGACCCGGTGGCCGCACTGATGGAGCCGCGGCATTGATGGTGTAGCCCGACGTCGGAGCTTGACGGAGTACAGAGGCGTACGTGGGTCTTGCGTCAAGCTGGAGGGCTACCTCAGATGCTTGTTGTTGGGCTGCGAGGCGCACCTCGTCGCGGACGACGTCAGTCAGCGACGCGAAGGATGGCATGTTAGAAGGCGTCCGAAGGGCTTGTAGTTCCTCCCGGACGACGGAACGGATGAGTTCGCGTAAGTCGTCCGGGGTGCTTCCGAGATGCATAGAACAGGTGTCTGGCCCGAAGGCGTTGACGTCACGATTGTATTGGCGGGCTCGTTGCTGTAGAGTCTTCTCCATGGTGGCCGCCTCGCTGAGAAACTCGGCCACAGTGCGCGGTGGGCTGCGCACGAGTCCCGAGAATAGCTCCTGCTTGACACCACGCATTAAATGGCGAAGCTTCTTGTCTTCCGACATAGAGGCGTCCGCGCGCTTGAAAAGGCGGGTCATGTCCTGAAAGAACATGCGGACACTCTCGTTCGGGCGCTGGTTGCGCGAGTGTAGCGCAGCTTCAGCTTGCTCCCGACGGTCGGCGTTTGGAAAAGTGGCGAGCAGGTTGCGGCAGAAGGCCTCCCAGGATGGAAACGAAGCCTCATGGTTTTCGAACCATGTCCGCGCCGACTCTTCGATAGCGAAATACACGTTGTGGAGCTTCCGCTCATCGCTCCACCCGTTGTAACGGGCGACACGCTCGAATGTCTCGAGCCAGTCCTCGGCGTCCTCGAACACGTCGCCATGAAAAGACGGGGGTGTTCGTGGCTGCTGGCACAGGATGTGAGCTGGGAGCCTACTCTCAGTTGACATGGCAGCTGGCTCCTCTGACGTCCGAGGCTGTGTCGTCCTGGTGGCTGCCGGAAGGGGTCCGAACTCTGGGGACTCTCCTCGCAGGCGGCGGCCGCGGCGCTGGTGGACCGGGGTGAGATCCGTGATCACAGGTGGGCTGCGCGGGTCTGGAAGCGTACCCAGCACTGCCTCCACCAGATTTGTAACGAATAGTACACCAAAAACACTCGGGGACCAAGGAGCTACACAGCCGGTAGAGCGAGCACGAGCAGGAAGATTTTCTTCGTCCTCTGCTTCTATCGCCTGAGTTCCCTTCGTCCTCCTCTTCTATCACCTGTGTCAATACTTTAATATGGTTGGAAAATCATTCACGGATAACAAAAACAAAAGTGATCCTTGAACTGATCCCTGCGGGCCCGCAGTTAACACAACCTGTGCCTCAGAGATCACGTCATTCATCACCACATGCTGAATGTGGTTTGAAAGGTAACTATTGAAACATTTTGATATTTTCCTTCTAAATTCCTACTTAAAGCGTTCACCTACAAGAATTGTATGATTAACTGTATCAAATGCCGTTTTTACGTCTAAGTACACAACTATAGCAATCTTGTTGTCGTGGAAGGTTCTGTTTATAGTTCGGATTAGCACAAGGCGGCGAATCCTGTTCATCCATTCTGTGTAAACCCTTGCAGAATAGGGCTTATAATCTTGTACTTGCCGATAAACTTCTTTATTTGTATACGCAATATTTTTCAAAAACGGGACGTGAACCCACGACCTTCGCGGACACGATCCTACCACTTTTTCTTAAGTCTTAAGTTTTTGGCTTTCTTGCTGCAGCCCAACAAGATGGCATCATTCGGGTAACCTGCTTCTCTTAATTTTTAGCCTGTTCGTTGAAGCTCTGATCAGTCAAATGGTCACAAGATTTGGACAAAGCAGAAAACAACGATGAGACAACAATTCCTGTTTTTACTATTTTAGAATGATGTGACATGTAGTTCAACAACGGCTTGCCGGCCCTTGGCAAGTATTCCCAGCAAATATGTCTTGTATGAACTTCCAGGCTCAAATCTAAAAACTGCAGCTTGTTATCGGCCGTAACCTCTGTGGTGAATTGCAGACCATGAGCATTTTCTTTAAACGCTTTCAGAACATCACTCAACTGTCTAGGAAAATTAGTTTTATCAACAAAGATTAAGAAAATGTCAACGTAACGGAAAATCCGCGACGCCATCCCGGCCATGTTTGCTTGAATACTCCGATTTACGAAAGATAAAAAGATGTCACTTAACACCGGTGCCACCCTGGAACCAATGCAAACACCCGCTTTTTGCGTGAAAAGCTTACCTTCCCATTCAATGAATGTAGCCTTTACATAAAATGATAGTAATTCATGGAAGCTAGCTACTGATATGCCACAAGCTCTTATAGATTCTTCATCGTTGTCTGCTGTGATGCATCTTTCCACCGCACTCCTCATTTCATTGGGAGGGAGAGAGTAAAAGAAATCATCCACGTCTACACTAAATACATTACAGGGCCCTGGATTATCATGCTGAAGAAATTTTACGATGCTCTCAGAGCTGTGAGCCCTAAATGTGTCAGTAATAACCAGCGAAGCCAAATGCTTCGGTAGGTATCCGGAGACTTCACATTGCCAAGTACCCTTCTCCGTCACAATCGCGCGAGATGACAAGTCAGCCTTATGAGTATTGACTGAGAAAAAGACTTAAACAAATGCCTTTCGCTCTTTTCACTCCTGCTCTGAGTCGGTCAAGGTTCGGTTCTTCAATTAAACGCAGGGCCGAGTTTTTTTTTGCTCCGAATTATCCTGGGTCGGAACAAAGTTCTTCTGGACAGCTAGCATCGCCTTAGCCGAGAACATTGTTTCAGGCATCGAGAAATCATGTAATATGTAGGGCTCGTTGGCATGAGAATGGCTGGAATGAGACGGAGCTGCCGCAGTAGGCGTTGTCCTGTTTCCGTGCGACTCAGGCGGACTAATTGGTTGGTGCGTTGAGCCTCTACTATTTCGATCACGGCATTGTGGGTACCAGTGGCCAGGAGACGTTTCGTGCTAACCGTCCGTGGAAGACGTAGGGTGGAGGTGACAGTCGTGCGTATTAGGATGTCTGCCTGATGTGTTTGGCGCTGAGTGAGTATGTGGTGTGGGAGGTGGTGTCTAATGCGGATATTAATGCATTGTTCACATTGGGGCTCTCGCGTTCAGACAACCGATGATTGCGTGCGGCCACGCGCCTTATTAGTGCAGCGACCTGTTTGGTCTGTCTTTGCAAGATGTGAAGGGTGGCGGTTGCATCGAGTGTATTGTTAATGAGAATGCCGAGAATCATCACCCGAGACACAATGGGCACACTGGATTCCCGTACATGTCCAGCTCAATGGGGGGGGGGAGCTACTGGGGAGGGGTTTCAGCTGCAATAGTTCCATTTTAGTTGGACAGCGATGGAAGCCTGTGTTTGCTAAATGGGCGGTGGTGATGTCTATGGCAGATTGCAAGATATCCTAGGCTGTTCCAAGGGATCCTCCCGTTGTCCAGAGGGTTATATCATCTGCGTATATGGCTGTGTGGAGCCCTGGGATAGCAGCAAGGGCTTTGGCTAGTGGCACTAGGGCAATGTTAAAGTAAAGGTGATAGGACCGCCCCTTGCGGGATTCCCCGTTTAGGCAGGGAGAAAGGCTGGAAGGCGATATCCCCAAGTTCTGTAGTTTTGCGTACTTTAGGGATATTGCCTCCCAGCCTTTCCTTCTTCCTAACTGAGGAACCTCTTAAGCTACATACTCTCCCTCTGCCTGGCGCATCCTCTCCCGCATGGCCTAGATGACCGCAAGACCTGGGAGGACTGGGAGACCCTGCTGCGCTCGGAGTACCTGGCCGTGCAGACCATCGCCACTGGCCGGGCTGCCAGTGTTGTCGACCTTAGGGAGATAAACACTTCAGTGAAGTGGGGCGTGCGGGAACTCAAGGGTGTGCCCCAAATTCCTCTTCTACAATGAAGTGTTTCTTTCTCTCTCTATCCCCAAGGAGGAGTTCGGCAGTGTGTCCATGAAGGAAGGGCAGAACATATTGCCATATGCAGGTGCCGCAGTCCGTGGTGGTAGCCCCTACTACGGCACCTCTTGCTTTCTTCTCGCACTTCCTCCTCTATTCCGTCCCTGACGGCGTCTTTCAGGTGTCCACCGAGATGTGAAACAGATACTGCGCTATTTGGTTTCCTCAAAAAACCAATTTCAAATTTACCTGTAACTTTAAGCTTAAAGGCTTGACGTATTAATCACCGAAAGCTGATTGGATTTAGCGATTGAGAGGTATGGATTGGAAGGCCCGTTTTCACGCTTCACAGTCGAATGCCTGGTTGGACGTCTATACGCTCACGTGCATACCTGGCCTTCTTCCACTCGCGGCCCTCGCGTTCCTCGCGTTTAACGCGTTCCCGGCGCACTGCACAGGCGCCAGGGCCCGCTTGCACGAAGCAAACAGTCGAGTTCCCAGTGTTGTCTTATTTGCAATTTAGGCCTTTCGTTGGCACTGGGGAAAGGCGCATCACTGGCTCAGTGGAAAGACGCCTCAATCGCGATGTGAGGTGGCGGTGGTGTCCGCCAGTTATGTGCCTTTCCTACTCTCAGAACCGACGAAGGATTTACACCGTTGTTTTGCAGGAATGGAAAGGCTCAGAACTGGCTCCCTGGGTCGGAGAACATATCGGTATCACTTTGAGGAAGATGGTGTATAGTGTTCAACTAACGTGTTACGCGTAACCCATTATCCGGCTGCTGTTGTGTGTACGCCCTAAATTGATTCCCCTAAATGGCTTGTACAACGCTATTACAGCCTGCGTTGTAAAACACTGTGTAGAAACGGGACACAAGTGGCGACACCTCTCGTCACCCCGGGCGGTCACTTGTTTCTTTACGAGCTGCATTTTCATGACGTTCTCGAATCATGAACCAACCCAGCTTCGCACGTGTTGACGGGTTCTATACATTTTCACAAGGGGTAATTTCTCATCCGTGACGCAGCCTCTTTCAAGTCTAGAGGAGAAAACTGGGTCTTGTTCTTGTCAGGTCCCTGTACATTCTCACTGTGACATACCTCATACCCGATATCGGATGCCGCTTGATAGAGTAGGCCTTTTTAACCCCGTGGCTCCGCCAGCTGTTTGGCCTTAGTTGCCCTTGGGCAAAAAAAATGAAATCGCCGTCGCTGCTACGCAGAGAGAAATCGTCGAAGAATTCACGCAGTGATTCTGACTATAGAAGGAGTGGTTAGGATCCGACACCTCGTTACCTGCGTCGCCAAGCGTGTGTCTGCTTAAAATGTGAGACGGGCCCCCTGAGGAAACGACTGCTGAACTCCTTCGAGTCTCTGTCCTTGTTACAGGCGAGAACCCCAATTACGCTCTCCTCTTGACAACCGGCACTCTTTTCAGCTGAGGCTATCAAGTTGAAGCGCGCAAATCGGTGCAACAAAGGACATTGGTATGGTCTAATCAATAGAAAGGATCAAATGAACAGCTAACCGGTAAGAACTGCTTAGTGATATCGTACTCTTCATGTACGAGACCTAGACCTAAGGTTGAGACCAAGTGCAATGATCTAAATTATCGCTGTCTTCCTCACCACCCCAAACGTGTCCACTGCAGAACAAATGACTCTCCGACTGATGCCGAGTATCCTGAGCCAGCGGCGGCTACCGTGCCCGTCAAACTTAATAATATCCGCCCCTCCACCTCCGTCTGCACGTTTGTCTTACACTGGAATGCGACCATCAGTTATCTCCCCACTGTGTTGTTATATGCCCACGACAATTTATTCTTGATTTCTTGTAGGATGTCGCTACCTCGTCTACGTTCTCTGACGTCCTCTACTGTCTTCCCTTTTCTTAACGTTGCCTCTGTCACCTTCCTTTGCATAGCTCGCTGCACTGCCCTGGATTTTATTTCAAACCTTTCCGATAACTTCCACGTTTCTGCCACATATATATGGGAGTGCTACAGGAGCCAGAGTATGCCTGTTACATGCATTACACTTGAGGGATACTGCACTGCAGTCCTAAAATACAGAGCGCCAATCTGATACCTTTTCATACATCTGTATTACTACAACCTTTAATAATAGAAGTAATATTGGAGACCTGCGACCGACATAACCGCTCTCCGCTGAAGACAGCGTCAGTGTTGTCAGCGGTTTGGCGGGCGTGCCCCAGAACCGCTATACCTTTGTAGGTTGGTCACCTTTCTGCTGCGTAGAGGTAGGTAAGTAAAAAATTTATTGATGAACGAAGTAATGGGAGGCGTTAGGGGAGGTTTGGTTGGTGTGGTAGCCGGTTAGGCGAAAAGGTGGCTGTCGAACTCCGTTATCAAGTGTGCCAACGTCGCGCCATCGCCGGGGTCGTTCAAAACATAAAGAGGGGAGGAAAGGCGCCGCGACAGTCTCAATCTGAACGGCTGGCACAAGGATGGAGGATGGAGTGGAAAAAAAATTGGAGGCGACACAAATACCGCCTCGAGGGTATGACGCGATAGCGAAACGGGTTAGCTTCAATACACGCAGAAGGTCATTCCCTACTTAACATTCACAGATACCTGGGAGTCCTCATACCAGTACTGAGTGATGCGTTACTGCCCGGCATTCGTAGGTGCTCTCAGCGGTGGGCCTTGAGCGGCCCCGGTTGCTCTTCCCGAGCGACCAGTCATTCACTTAAAGAGCTCTGAAAGGCGCTCTCAATAAAGTTGCGGTATGTCTGAGTCGATAAAGGACGCCGCTTCACAAATATCCTCCAGGAGAAATTTTTCAAATGCGTTTTGCGGAAGTGCATCGACTCCTGTCACGTACTCCTATCATGCGCGGCGCATCATCCCACTGAGTAAAGCTGAGATTTGGGCGAGTTGGTAAGCATTCATGGTGGGTGAACAGCGCGACAAAGGCGGGACAAAGTCAAGACAAGCGCTGACTAGCAATTGAGTGCTTTATGCGGTCAAGTTTCACAGGCACAACCAACAAAGAAGGTCGATTGCAGGTACGACATGTGTCGCCCTCCGTTGACTGCAAAGAAAATGTTGTAAACCAGATACCCTTCAAGTGCGGTGCTGCCTATGTTGGGAAAACAGGTAGATGCCTGAATAAGAGGTTAATGGAGCCTTAATGCGCAAGAAAAAATGACCCTCTCTGCCATGTTGCCGCTCATTGCGCTAGGTGCAAGTGCAAACAAGAAAAAGAACATGAAAGAAAACCAGAAAAAGATGACCCGGCTCCTGGGACAAAGTTTCTCGCCTCTGCGAGGTTTGCAGCTCTCGAATACAGACCAGTGGGAGGCCGCAATGCTAAGTTCCGACTCGGGCACACAGGTCCGGGTTGGGACAAGAGCTCTGGAAGTCGCCGAACGCCACGGTCTCATGGCCACCTGATGGCGCTATAACCCCACCCCAACTGCTACCTTGGTCGACGGCAATAAAGTTTATCCTCCTTATTCTTCAGTGCAAAAAATGCAAATGCGAACCGCTGTGCAAGAATACAGCAGTGCTGTTCTATCATAAGAACAAGGTGACGCGCGAAATTGTGGAATCATATCACATCCATAATCTTGGAGAAAAGTGCATCAGCAATCCTTCTCTCACTTTAAGTGCCAACGAAATTCAATATCTTGACTTGCACGTGTCATAGGTTGTTTACCCTTTTGCAGTTGTTTTCTGTTTTTATATTTTATTGTTTGCGTTCACTATATATTAACATTTCTCGTTCTTAAATAAACTTAGTTGCTAGTCAGCGCTTGTATTGCCTTTGTCCCGCCTTTGTTGTGCGCAGCATTCCTCATTTATTTCCATATTCTGTATTTGCACAGATTGTATATTATTTCCTACCCCTAAATTTTCTTACTATCGCGCCCCCTCTCTTTCTCTCTCCCTGTCCTCTCCCTGTGCTTTTATTCTCGCTAGTCGCAGCTCAGGTTTCGATGGCCGATGCTGCGACTAGCAACATATTTTTCTTTCATTGTTATTTTATTAATCAATAACCACTAACATCAACTTTTGTGGACGCTGAGTTAGTTGTAGTTAAAATATGAAATGAAAACTAGTTTTGAAGCGAAAAGCTTCACTACGCCAGCTTTTCGAGCCGTCAGCGGTGCTGCAAGTTTGACCCACTGATCTCCACTGTGTATTTCAGTGCAAAATGTCGCATCTTTCTCCCTTCCGTCCTCTGTTATTCGCGTTTTTTTCGTGTAATTTACTGCAATATCTGAGGGATAAGCCAGCTCAACGCGAGGAATGTGAGCATTGTTTGGGGAACCCTGTGACTTCAGAGGAACCGATGAAAACAGGCATGCAGGTCTCACCCTGCCGCGGGAAAGGAGTTCGTGCATAAAACATCCTGTTCTTATCTGGTTCTTGTCTTCCGAGCGCAATTAGGAGAAGCGGTGGAATGACGATGAGCCTAGGTCATCTTAAAACTGAATTTTCGTGTAGCAAAGAAAAGGCGAAAGATGGCGCGGAAATCCTGACACTCGAAAATCCACTCGTTTTACTTTGTACTAAAACTCTGAAAGCCCGTTTCCTTCTAATGATCCCGAAATCACGCTATTATCAAGCTCCAAATCGAGTGCGGGCGACCCACCACTCTTAAGGCTGCATTCAGGAAATACATACTAGCCCTGAAAGCCGACGCTATAGTTGTGCGAGCGATAAAAATTGCTTCATATTGCAAACGCCTCTTCGTTCCGACTCAGCTTGCCGGCGGCAGCGCCCGGTTGGACCGGAACAGCGTATGCTGTCATTGCCGCCTGCACCAAAAGCCCCTCCATAGCGCGTCTCTGTGAGTGTCATGGAGGGGCCTAGCCCATGCCCAGCCCGCTCGCACGCAATCTTCCTCCTGTCCTGCACTCCGCAGCTTGCTGCTTGCTGTCGCTGCGCACCCGCCGCGGTGGCTCAGTGGTTAGAGCAGTCGGCTACGGATCCGGAGTACCCGGGTTGGAACCCGACTGCGGCGGCTGCGTTTCGATGGAGGCGAAACGCTCAGGCGCCCGTGTGCTGTGGGATTTCACTACACGTTAAAGATCCCCAGGTGGTCGGAATTATTCCGGAGCCCTCCACTACGGCACTTCTTCCTTCCTTTCTTCGCAAAGTCCCTCCTTTATCCCTTCCTTTACGAAGCGGTTCAGGTGTCTGCCGAGATGAGAGACAGATACTACGCCATTTCCTTTCCCCAACAACCAATTTTCTTTTCCAATTTCGCTGCGCACGGTGGCGATAGAGTCTACTGTATATGTCAACAATTTTAACCATATCAAGCAAAAATGAACTTTATGCAAGTTGTAAGGGCTTATTTTGACATGAAAATACCAGATGAAGTTTGTTTATTGTTTTTATATGTTGCTTTGTTTATTTCCAAGTTTATAATTTAGCACTTCATTGGGCCATTTGGCGTTGCAGTCGCCAGCGGCTGCTTGTCACGCGCGCGAAATAAACGCTGCGAACGATCCTCGGTGCTTGGGTGGGGTGAGGGTAGGTGAGTTGGGTAGGGCGTTCTTTGGGAAGGGTGGGCGGGATTGATGGGGGATTAGGTAGGTGGAGCGAAGGAAGGGCCTGCTCTAGTGTTTGGAGGCGGGTATCGTACCTTGCAAGGCTCGTCTCAAGGGTGTGCACCATGCGCTCAAATGCCGCTTCAAATTGTTGCTCGAAGCGTTGGGACAGGTGGTCGATGAGGTGATTGTATTTTTCCTCTAGACGCGCGTCTATTTCGGCCAGTTAAGCGTTCATGCGGGCCTCTAGCCTCCCCAAGCTACAGTATGGCGGGGCGACCACCTAATTCCTTATCAATTCTGCGATGGAACTGCCGCCGCTTCTGGGGCAAGCGCTCACCCATCCAACTCCTCCTCCCCAACACCTGCTGGCAGGAGGGCACCCTTCCACAATCCTGGCGTCACACCAAAATCTTATTCATACCCAAGCTTCATAAACCCCTTACACCTGTAAAGCTTCGTCCCATCTCACTAAAGTCATGCCTGGGCAAGCTTTTGGAGCAAGTCGCACTCGGCCAACTCACCGAACACATGGTGGAGCAAGACCTCTACCCGCAAAGCATGGTGGTCTTCCGTCCACACCTCTATGCACAGAACGCCATGCTTCAGCTCACATAGGATATTTTCGACCGCCTCATACCAGGCCACACAAAAGCTGTCCTCCCCTTAGATCGATACAAGGTCTTTGATCGCCTAGGCGTCAAGCGATCATGGCGGCGCTCTCCCCCTTGAACATAGGTCAACGTATGTACACCGGTATTCAAGTATTCATTACTAACCGCAGGGCCGAAATTCACTTAGGTCCCCACGCATCCAACCCATACTCCTTTAGTTGGGTTGGCACGTACCCCCGGGGATCTGTCCTCTCCCCTTTTCTCTTCAATGTCACTCTCATCCCATTGCCCGCAAACTACAAACCATCCCTCACCTTCGGCATACACTCTATGCTGATATCACTCTATGGACAACCCATGGCAGTGATGGAGGCATAGAGATTACTCTGCAGTCGGCAGCTACCCTCACCCAAACACATGCATAGAGTATCGGACTGTCTTGGTCTCCGGAGAAGACGGAGCTCCTCATACTCCGCCCCACAACCCGAAACTGCCCCATAGACCCCCCGCCCGACCGCGGCGGCTGCGTTTTTATGGAGGAAAAACGCCAAGGCGCCCGTGTGCTGTGCGATGTCAGTGCACGGTAAAGATCCCCAGGTGGCCGAAATTATTCCGGAGCCCTCCACTACGGCACATCTCTCTTCCTTTCTTCTTTCACTTCCTCTTTTACTCTACCCTTAAGGCGCGGTTCAGGTGTCCAACGATATATGAGACAGATACTGCGCCATTTCCTTCCCCCCAAAACCAATTATTATTATTATTATAGCCCCCATAACCGTGACAATGGAAAACCGGTACATCCCGAAGGTACACACTCTTCGGGTACTAGGCCTCCATATGCAGAACAAAGGAGAAAAACACTCACCATCCACAAAATCAAGCAGACGGAGGAGTCGATGTCCCCCCTAATCCGCCGAGTTTCTAGACACTACCAGGGCATGAGGGAGCATGTCTTCATGCCTTTGTCCTCAGCCGCTTTCTCTTCACATTCCCCTACCTGAAACTCCAGGGCAGAGAAATCTCAACCCTGGATGCCATGATCCGAACAGCATTTAAGGCAGCACTACACCTACCCCTAAATACCTTAGCCAAAAAACTCCAGCTAGACCTACACAACACGATAGGTGAGCTTATCGAGGCTCACCGGAGCCGGCTGTGCACCTTTAGGTTTTTTTTTGAAGGGCATAGGTTTTTTTGAAGGGCATAGGTTTTTTTTTTGAAGGGCTAAAACCGCCGTGCGAGATGGGTCCGAACGCTCGCGCTTGACAGGGAGTAATTAGGGATAGCGTATGGTCAGGTGAGGACGCGACTTGCCGGCGCCGCGGCGACTCCGACGCGCAAGGACGTTGTATGCTCTGGGGGAACGTGCCGGCTTAACGAAACGTAGCCGGATAAAAGTAATGCCGCCGCGAAGGCAGCAATGACAGGTTTGGCGCCACTTTGCAGATTTTTGGGGACGCCTGTCAACTGTCGTCGCGAAGACGACTATAGTTTGTTACCCTCGGTGGCGGCGGCTCGGGTGAAATCGATAATTGCCCTAACGCTGGGAACCACCAGGGTCACGGGTTCCCAGGGAGCCTACGACACGTGAATGTGTTTTTGAAGTATTTTCGTGTTTCTCCTTTCACTTTTTAAGGGAGAGAGTCTGAGAAATACTGTGGAAGTATGGGGCGTGGCATGTAAATCTAGTGGGCCAATCATTTTGAAGGCCCATTCCTGCAAAGCCATTTTTTAGAGCAATTTTGATGTTCTTTTTGTGTTGTGTATTTCAGGGAAAGGGTTTTGAACGTTGCAGAAACTGGCAGGCGTGCCATGAAGTTTGTTAACCAATCATGTGTTAGTATGTTTTGATTGGGTGGTGCAAAATGTGGGCTGAGATCTGAGGTCTCTACAACCGGGCCCCGGAGCTTGGAAAATCGTTCTGGGCTACGGACAAATGTAATGCATCTTCGGCTATGCCGAGTAGGGGTCTCCCCTAGTGTTAGCCAGTTCCACCTTTTTTTTTGTTTAATCCTTTTTGCCGCTTTAAGTTGTCTCCGGTACATCAACTTGTATAATGTAAATTTTTGTACATAAAACCTCAAGTCTTACTCCCTTAACACCTGCATCCTAATTCGTCGCAAGACCGTCTCTGGCCCGTTTCACATGCGTGCGATTTTCGTCTGCGACACTGCGAACTCTGTCGGTCTGCGACTGGGGAGAGCCCTCGGTCTAGTCGCAGACGGCTTGTAATCGTGTTCCGTTAGGTTGGTATTCAGTCGGTGTGTTCGCTCTGCGACTGACCATTGGGGAGCGCCGAGACGGCATGCGACGTGCGTTCACGTTGGAGCTGTTACCGCGGTGGAAACTAAACTGTGTATTCTAATGAAAACATACGGAATAATGCCTTGCATCTAAATATACGCTGGTCATAAAATCATCAACACATTTATTGTGACATTTCGGTCGCGTTTAATAATGGGTTGGCTATGCAAACATCAAGCAACCTTGCCTGTTCCTCCGACCGAATTCGTTGTGTCGGTGTTGCATGTGAAAGCACTGATCGAAAATCGCACTGCGGCCTCACCAACTACACCGGATATTTTCGGTCCAGTCGCAACATGTGAAACGGGCCTCTGACGGAGCACCCCTGGTGCGAAGAAGCCTTCAGTCAGCCAAATTAACGACCCGTACCTGGCGGTGGGCACCCCTGGTGCGAAGATAAAGAACCAAGTACGTCAGCAAGAGACCAGTACATCTTTACTCCTCCCTTGATCATGGCCGTGTGCAAATGCTTTCACATTTTTCGAGATTGTTGCAGTTTCTATTGGTTCTTTATCAAAAGTTCCTTGCTAGATTTAAATTGAGCGTGGCCAATAACTGCAGGCATTCAGTTCGATCACCGCCGAGCACGCTTGTGGCTATCGCCGCCGCCGAGTCATTCAGTTCTTAGTGGGCGCGAGCAAGCCCCCTTAAACAGTTTCTTTTGGAAACCTTTTGGTTGTCTTCCTGACTGCTGGAGTGTCGTCACCACAACGTGGCAATTTGGATCAGCCTTTGAACATTGAAAAATAATAAAAATATAAAATGTATTATGTAAATGACCATTAAAAATAATTATAAAATAAGCCCCAAGTCTTGTCCCCCACTAAAAAAATAGTTCCGGAGTCACTACCTGTCTAGCCGCTGTGTTTGTCTACTTATTTACTCCAACCAAGTAAGCGCAATGGCGGGAATCAATTGGGCCGAAGTGGACGCTGCCACCGTCGCGTGCTTCAGCTCAGAGTTCATTCAGACAGAGCTCATTCGCCTCGGAATGAACGCTACCGGGTCAAGAGACGAATTAATTCAGTGCTTCACAACGTGCCTAGAAGACGCCCGTGCATCCTTGCCCATGCAATCACCCAGACGGCGCCAGTCGCTTCGAACAGTTTGACTTCTGAACATTTGATGTGCGCTTCGATTGAAGTGCAGTTCTGTGCCTCGCCTCCTACTTCGAAGGTTCAAGCAGCCCCAGATGTGGCCTCCTGCGTCCAACCTGCGCCATTGCTGTTTCTCGCGCAGCCGCTCTTTCGCGACGCCGCAGCCATGCCAGCGCACGAACTTTTTTCGCCGCCACGGCAACCGCAGCGTTTTGTAACAACACTGGGCCTTGTAAAGGAGCCACAGTACTCCCCCACGCTGTTTGGAGTGCCATTGTCTCCAACGTCGACACCGCAGTTCAAAGTCCCTTGCATGCCGCAGATACACGTGACAACCATGCTTGACGTATCGTCTAGCTTGTCATTGTTCGAGAACTGCCACAGGCAAAATGCGCGTACCACCGCCGCGGTGGCTTAGTGGTTAGGGCGCTCGACTACTGATCCGGAGTTCCCGGGTTCCAACCCGACCGCGGTGGCTGCGTTTTTATGGAGGAAATACGCTAAAGGCGCCCGTGTGCTGTGCGATGTCAGTGCACGTTAGAGATCCCTAGGTGGTCGAAATTATTCCGGAACCCTCCACTACGGCACCTATTCTTCCTTTTTTCTTTCACTCCCTCCTTTATCCCTTCCCTTACGGCGCGGTTCAGGTGTCCAAACATAAATGAGAAAGATACCCAAAAAAACCAATTATTATTATTATTAAAATGCCCGTATGTGGATTTAAGAAATTCAACGAACGCAGCAGCTAGCTTCACGGTCGCCAGAAACAACCCGCCTCATCGCCGCAAGTAAGTCGAGAGGCACTGCAAATAACTGGCACCTGACTCTTGGCACGCATTTCCCGACTTCGGATACGGGTCGTAATGCTTGACGCATTTGCCGACGAGCTGACGCTACACCAATGGCAGCACCAAGTTATGTCCCTGGTGCAGACCAGCCCTCAGACTTTCCGCGACTATGCCTACGCAAAGCTTCGCGTGATCGAGAAATATCCAGTGCCGCTGACTGAGTCCCAAAAAATTGAACATCTCTTGCAAGGCATTTTGTGTCCAGGCACAGCGACAAGCATAGCAGCGCAACGTCCGTCGTCAGTATCAAACTTCATTGACATATGCACACAACTAGACCGGACAATGCAACATATGGGGACCGCAAACAGCCCTGCTCATCGTGTCGAACAGACCCTTCATGGTCACATTAACGGCAGTCCGCCTTCCAGACAAGCTATTCGGCGCCATTTATATCTGAAGTGGCACCTCCAACTGTGTCCTATTCCAAGCCCAGCAGTGCGCCTTCGTTGCGCGTTTCCGGCCCTCCACATCGTACTTGCATAGCGGATCTGTCGCCTTCTGAAAAGGAAGCTCGGTACCAAACTCTGTCGCAGCGTTACGGTGTTCCTGCCTTTCGTACACTATAGGCATTGAGTGAAGCTGTTTGCTTCAAGTGTCGTGAAAAAGGCCACCTAGCATCAAAGAGCCCAGTAAAAGAGAAGACTGTGACAGAACAGCCAGCCACAGCTGTCACATCACTTCATGCAGCAGGTCCTGAATTGCACGCTAGCTGTAACGAAGACATCTATGTCTCCCCTTTGGAATGTTCATTCACAGCTAGCATCGCACTCTTGGGCTCCTACGATGCTCTTCTGGATACAGGGTCTAAGATAACTATAGTTACCAAGTCTTCAATCAAAGATCTTCCACTGATGCCTTGGACACACACGAGCCCTTAGCAGTAGTGGTGTATCAAATCTGTGTCCCGAAGGCACAGTCTGCCTGAAGATTACAGTGGACCCCATCACTGCTCTTGTGGAAGCCGCTGTCATCAGCAATAATGTGTTACCTGTGATACTGGGTGAAGATGGGTTTCGAGCCAGCAACACAGGAGTGGTTTCGAGCCCCAATACAGTTGAAGTTCGCCATCCTGCCTCTGGTACTATCATACAGGCGCAACAGTAGACCTATCCGCGTGCCTCAAGATCAATTATTCTTCGTCAGTCCTTCCTGGCTCAATGCACTAAAGTGTCATCTTCACTGGCTCTCCAGGACGGGCCTCTTCCAGGGATGGAGCCCCTTCGGAAACCTTTGTGCAAAACCCGGCCAGAACTAGCCACTGCTGCTCCATAAAGTGCAAGTTCTTCGAATGGCTCCTCTTGAAAAAAAGGACCCATAGGAAACCAATAGCCTATCAGATTATTGACAGCTATGGGTGTGTCAGTGCACTGGTCATATAGGCTTGCTGGAATATTGGTCTTTGGTATATACCAACAGGCCTATAAGACCAGTACGCTGACCCACCCATAGGTGTCAATAATCTTATAGGCTATTGGTTCCCTAACTGTTTTGTAGTTTTAATCGTGCATGGGTCTCATTGTATCTACTGGTGCAGATTTCTGGAGGGTACAGACAGCAATCTTTCTTGTCCCTCCAGAGATCAGAAGTTCCAGGAATAGAGAGTTAGGCAGCAGTTTCATGTATACCCAATTTAATACACAATGAGAGCAGCAACTCATAATGGAACATAAGCAAAACTTTGACTGCAAGTAGAGGTGGATTGCAAGATTGTTAGTTCCGACCCATTGGTGCAGTCTCTCCAAACCTAGGGCACCTGAAAAATAAAAAAGCACATTGCAGTTTGCAAAATAAACAAAATATTTAAAGGGCAAGACACCGCATCACTTGTTCAAAAAATTTGTACTTTCCACTGTACAGAAGGGACATGCCACTGACGCATGCATATGAATTCTTTGGTCCATTAAAAAGAAGAAACATCTCCAATACCAGGTCAACGCACAGCTGGTCTCCCTTGGTGATGGCACGGTATGTTTGGAGAACTGCTCGAAAGCTCTGGCATGCAAATGAGCCTGGAAAAATCGCCGTCCACTCTGCTCTCAGCTCCAATCATGCAGATAGGCATCCTCACGAGGGCGTCCTCATCAACCTCATGAGGATTTCACTCGGTGAGGTGATGGAGGATGGGCGCATGAAAATTCGTGAGGGCGAGGGAGAAAATTCGTGAGAGAGGAAAGACATAGTGAGGTGAGGGCGAGGGAGGGAAGATATGATGATTTAAGGGTGAGGGAGGGCAAGATACGCTCTCTGAGGGCGAGGGTGGCGGCCCGCACCGTACCCCGGGCTCATCTTTTATCTGTGCAGCCCGTAATGAATTCCCGTTTTAAAACGCTATTTCTTAGCGTGACGGTTACTGGGGAAGACTTAGTTTCTGCAGTCTGGAGGTACACGAGGCGAACACGCCGTCTCCCTCGCCGCGATGTACTGCACCGCTCTGAATGCTATGACGAAAAAAGCGCTCTTCTAACTCAAAAAGCTTTCTTTTTTAGAAACTGAATAAATACTTAAGTGAAACACCATTCATAGTGCGCTAACAAGGGGGCACTGGCCGGGCCGTGCGGGTGGCTGCCGGTCCAATGGGAACCGTGGTACTTAAGTCAACATTTTCATTATCTACCCCGAGTATGTCAGATGACCAGAGTATAGAGTAAAACGTAAAAATTATACCTAGTAAGGCTGTTTAATACCCAAGTTCTAGGCCTTGTTTCCCGCAACGAAGTCCGATTTCAGCTCAATGAGGTTTCAAAGAATTGGCTTCAGCGCAAAAAATGCTTCTACGAAATTACACTGTAAAATCAAAGCCAGTTGGCTGCGTTGGTGTGAAATTTGTTCATTCACATTGTGAGTAGTTCAGTAGAGTCGTATCTTCTTTCTATTTTCGGTGGAATTGCGGTATAGGACAGCAGTATCGCAATGTGATGGGCAAAGACAACCACTGTAGCCTTACCTTATAAGTATAGCAGTACATTAAAGGGGCCCAGAAACACATTTTCAGTGCATTGTTTTGCCTATTGTTTGCATAGAATGTTATAGTGATGCTATTAGCATCGGCCGTACCATGTATACTGTGGATTTTAATATTTTAATTAGCTCCAAAAAACAAATTCGTGGCGCTAACGGTGTCACCATAGAGTGGCGGTTTTTAGCAGCGGATATGACATCACTTTGTGCGAGCTTGATGATTGGACAAAGAGTAAATATACTGCAAATTGGGTTAATAGCTAGAGATACGTTTTGTCAAGTTTTTGTGTTTTATATTATATTAACAAATCCAGCTTGTTTTCCCTAGATAAAAGAGCTGTAAATCAAGTAAAACAAAAAACGCCACCAGAGGCACTGGCTACTTTTTGCATCGAAGGACTTTGCGCCTCTCTGTAAACATCCTACGACCTAGCAATAAACACTTATGGCTACTCTTTATGTATCTGAGAGCGGCTTTGCGGAATCGATCCGATCGAGCCATTGCACACTATAAGCGTTCGTTTCGGTCCCAAGGAAGGATGCGTTCGTTTCACATTTAGCAGGCAGTGCGCATCGTCACTTTGTAGATAATCACCGAGCGGTGGCGCCAGACGGCGCCACGTTCCCGTCAACAGGCGCGCTCCTTGCTCGCCGTGGCCAACTAGCGCGCTAGGAGCGACGGGCGATGGTTGGCGGTAATAGTAGCGGTACGCGCTATACTAAATGTGTCTAATATCTTGCGCAGGCTGTCACACCGTCCCAGTATCTCGCGCTCGAGTTCGGATCCATAAGTAAGGGAACGCACTGATCAGTGTTTCCTTCTGCGCCGTCGACGTGATGGTGAAGCATCGCTGGGTAAGCTGGGCGTTCACATGCTTGTTGCAACCATGCAAACGGCGCTGCCAGCCTTGGCATGAACGAGTTACAGAGAACAGACAACCATGGAGTGCAAGCTTCCTCCACGTGCTAAGATAGGCTGTTTTGATTGGTCGCCCTGAGTGTCGTCATTGGGAGAGTGAAATGGGAATGGGAAGCTGGCCGAAAATTGATTTGAGGGCAGCATTTTGTTTGCCTGTATTTTGAAATTTCTTCATTGAATAACTCCCGTTCCTATGCATCGATTCTCGTAATTCTTTTTGAGTCAGCATCTGTGTGACATAAAGAATCTATCTGAAGCGTAACCGGCATCCGTTCAAGCGGTCTTTCGCGGCCCCTTTAACCACCTTGATCTCAATAATCGCTCGCTTCGCCTTGAATTAACGAGATACCAAAAAGAAAAAGTTGTACTGCTCTCCAAATACCTTGAACATCTTTTGGTTTATTTCTGTCCCACGTGAGACGTGTGACCACATAATCGCGCTCCTGATTTTATGAAGCAAATTTCCTGCAGGCATGGTAGGGAATTGACACTCACCGTTTGGGTAATGCGTAGACGTGCAAGCAAAAAAACCACGGGCAGTTTAGCCTGGGGTTAACCACGAATTATCGTGCGCTAGCACTATTAGCCCTGTTTGTTCATGGTTTATCGTTCACTTTCTATGTTTTTGCTTGACCTGAACTGGCTCACTTTTGTTGATATATGATATGATATAAGTTTGCGTGTTATTGCATCATTTTAGACATGTACTGAGGTAGAATTGGGCATTCTCTACATTCACAGATCTCTGGGAGAGCTGATTCCGCTCCTGAGCTGGGGTGCTACTCGCCACTGCCGTGCGATGGCAGGTGCTGCCATTGGTGGGGCTTGTGGTTGACCCTGAGGAATCTCTCACGACTAATCATCAATTGAGCAGCCACGGCGGGCACCTTGCTCACAATCCGGAGGGCAGTTTGTGATGATGTCAAACATCACGTGACCAAGGTAGCCCACGTAGTAGAAGCAGGCTTCTGACAGACAGACAACCGCTTTTCGACGGAGTGGAAGCGCTAGGGCACTACAATGGCAGAACGAGGAATCATTTACTCCAGACTCGAGGAGTTAGTGATTGCCGTTATTCAGCCCAAATTCTGCATTTTAGCGACCCGTTTGATTTTCAAGTGGCCTGAAGTTTGACTGCATGGGAAAGCCGGCATCGAACTGAGGGAAGACACTAAAGAAATAAACTTCATAGCTGAGTGAGCGGCGCTAAAAATGAGTTCCGCTGACCTCTGCTTCTGACCACTATGTCATCGCCAGTTGTTTTTAAAGCATGGTATTTATTACGCTGAAAATATATTCTGTTCACATTAACTAAATTATTTACAAAGATTTTAGGAAAGTACACGAAACACATCGCAAAAAATGATCCGATGCTGAGGCAGCGATAAAATATCGTGTCTTGACACACCGAACATAGGTCGCCGGTTCGAATCCCTGCCGACAGTTATACCCTGCCTTAACTGGTAAATTTATGCTGCGCGAAGCGCGACATCGTATGCCACCACCCCAAACATTCTGCGACGAACGGTTGAGCCGCAATGGTCATATGAAGATTCGTAAAGACGTGGAATTAGGTGTACCCAGGTCGCCGGTTCGAATCCCTGCCGCTAGCTAAGCTCTAACTTAACTAGTCAGTTTATTTTGTACAAACGCTGAATCGTATGACGCCACCCGGAACATTCTGCGGCAAATGGTTGGCTCGCAAATTTTACACGAATGTCGAGACCAAGTGGCCCGATCTGACGCATAGCATATTCATATTGCTCACAGCGCAACAAAGACGGCACGAAGGACGAAGAAAAAGACGAACGGGGTACATATACCGGATCGACATAGTTAAGTTTTGAGTGGGAGGGGTGTACGAATGTTCGGAAATTTCGAATACCGACTCGAATATCCTCGTATTTGATTATTCGAACGAATCAAACAGTGTATGTTCAAAATTATTCGAAACTAACAGAATACGTCCTCAAATTTTCGAATACATTTCAAATAATTGCCGTGAAGTTCGAATAAGGCCAGCTGTATTTTTATTCCATGAGTTTTCCAAAAACAGGGGCCATACATGCCGCATTACCATGCTGCCGCGATCGGTATGCTCGGGATGGAGCGTTCAGCTCCACGGTGCGGTGAATTCGCGTGGCGGTGTTCGTAATCCTCATACATGACCTCTGAGATTAGACGACGCAGCAGGGCCCAGGAAGGTTCAGCAAATACAGCCTTAATGCCTGACCACGGAGGCCATGCCTCATACGTAAGACCTCGCCCATCTCATGCACTACGATGTAGTGCTAGTTTATTATCTTCCGTTATCAAGAGCAAAAGCCACTTTTCCTATGCGCATAACATGTCAGTGACAAAGTTAATACACTTTGTGTTGCGAACCCCCAGATTGAGATCAGTGATGCTTCTTTTAAAAGACAAGCAATAACTGCGAAGGCAGCGCGTCGCTATTCCTCACTATTGCTCATTGAATATTCGCACGAGTAGCGAATATTCGACAAAATATTCGTATTCGATTTGGTTCCCCATTATTCGATTCGTATTCGATTTGGTTTTCAGCCAAACTATGCGTAATTAATTCGGTAGCAACGCTACACTACTCGTATTCTATTCGGTTTGGAAAAATCTTGGTTAATTGGTTTTTGGGGGTTCTAAGTCCCAAAGCGACTCAGGCTACGAGAGACGCCGTAGTGAAGGGCTCCGGGAATTTCGACCACCTGGGGTTCTTTAACGTGCACTGACATCGCACATGACACGGGCCTGTAGAATTTCGCCTCCATCGAAACTCGACCGCTGCGGCCGGGATCAAACCCGCGACTTTCGGGCAGCAGCCGAGCGCCATAACCACTCAGCCACCGCGGCGGCGCTTTGGAAAAAGTACTATTCGCACACCCCTATTGAGTTGTGGTGATCAGGCATCACGCTGCCGCGTGTTATTATATTATTCTTTTATGTAACCGCCTCGGTTACTATGACAACCACTGGGTTACGGCTTGCGTTATAACGCATAACGCTGAGACGCGAAACGCGAGTAGAGATATACGCTCTAAAAGACAGAACAAGGTATGGCTGCGCACATCAAGAGGGAGTGCCACTCCATTTTGAAGTCGGTCGGTTCATGCACTTCCTTCAGATGAACAATCAGTTGGGAGAAATCTTTACATCCTGCCTGAACGAACTGTCGAGCTCTCGAGCTGTGCTTGTAATGTCGTCGTCGGCATCACGTACCCGCGTTGACGCGTGTTATACCCCTGTCACACGACATTCCTCGAAAGCTTTTCCAGCAAAGGCACATTTTCACAAAAGGAGCGAAAGCTTAAATGTGCAGCGAATCTGCTACACGGTGCAGCCCAAAGGTGAAACAGTCGTCGAGGCTTAGCACTCGCTGCTGTGCACTAGCCGGCTGAACTGAGTGTTTCAAAATAAAGTGGGGAATTCTGTTCATTCGTGGAGATCAGAAAATTTTTTTCATTCTAATTGCTTGCTTGAAAGGACTGGAACAGCTGCTGTCGTCAGCAGCAGCAGCTTTTGTGTATTGCCTTTGCCACAAGGGCACTCGGTGTTGCTGCAACACTTTACTGCCTTCCCAGCAAACAACGTACGTCCCCAGGTGCGCCCAGAAAGGATGGAATGTCCCAGTCCCAGTAAAACATTTATCGAACATTTCCAGAATGTAGAGGCAGGACACAGAAACACAAGCAAAAGGGAAGTGCGCCCACTAATGTACTAGAAACGTTTTTTCGAGGGTGTTAAGCAGACACAAAAACAAATCATAGCATTTTAGTCCCAGAAAGATAACTGGGAGCACGTTTTTGGGACCAATGCTTTTCAACAAAAATTGCAAATTGACTCCTCGCTCCTTTTTCTCTCTCCCTCGCACCAAAAGCTACGGGGAGAGAAGGTTTTGCTCTTGCACTCGCCGTTTTAAGAGAACAAGCAGTTTTTTTCGAACAGTTGAAGGAAGCGCATTTCACCCCGCATCTCTTCTGTGGGCCGTCGGCTCCATGCTGCAGGCAGGCAGGCGACGGCGGTCTGCCTTTTTATCGCACCGCCAGGAGCAGCGGTCACCAACGTCCCAGTCTTCTATAGTGTTTCCAACTTCAACACGGTGCGGCAGTTCCTGCAGGCATCTCCAACTACCTGTAGTCCTCGTTGCGCCGCTGTCGAGCAGAGGCGCAGTAATGGCCCCCCATCGCTCGTCCGGCTTGCTCGCTGCGCTCGCCCGGCTTCCTCGCTGGACGGAAGCCATCTTGCGCACACGTATTCGCGCAGCCCCTAGCCGCTCGCGCGCAAGCGCCAGCGCGCGGCAGCTCTTGCTCTCATCACTGGCCTATCGTGAACTTCGTAGCTACGGATTCATGGCAGCTTTCCCACGCAGCTCGGCGTGCCCACATAATTTCTTTTGGAACTGATGCAGCAGCGAGCGGCGCATCGCAAGTCTTTTGCGCAGTTTCACGGCCCTACACCACAATGGCGCTCTTACAGGCGTCGTTCGCGGCAGCGGATTTCAAGGCAATGAGCGACTCCTAGCGCGCACTCTGCATCCCTCAGCGCATTCGACGACTGTGGCGTGTTGTTGGTGGGTGCGTGGCCGTCCACTGCGGTCATTGGCGGGAGAGATCTTCGGAAGCCCTCCAGACTCTTGCTATGAGTGCCCATGGATTAACCTGCTCTACCTACATTGCCGTCCTATCGCAGCGGTATAGTTTGACTTGTGTTCGCGTCGCTGACTTTCAACCCACCCCCACCGGAATACTTGTGCCTTGATCCCCTTGATCTCGCCTCCCACGCCGTATTGTGCCGCACGCGCGGTCTGCTATACCGTGGGTGCGGCGTGCCAGGGCTCCTACCACAAGACGTCCCCCCTTTCCATCCGGCTCCAAGCAGTCTTATCTCCACACTTAGTCACAAGAAAATAAAACGGGCGTGTAACGAGGTTGTAAGGCGTATGTTTGAGCGTTCGCTGTGTCATGAGAAAGCGCAGGAGAGAAGGCTGCGTTGTATTCATGTATATAGTTGCAGCATTTTATTTCGTCCCCGGGTATCCGTTGGCAACGTCGTCAAGGTATGTTGGTTTATGCTCGTTTTTTATTTTCACCTCGTAGAATTAATTTTTTTACTCTTTTGAGAACACGGTCAAGCTTACTCCGAGGCTCATGCGAGAGGAAAAGCCAGAGGGAGGTTTCACCCTGCATAATATCCGTGACCTGAAACCGCGTATCTGTATCGTACGCCCATATCGTCTTTTATTTTGGCACCCAGGTTGTTCTTTACATGCGTTTGCTTTTGCGTGTGCATATATGCTTTTGTACCCTTTAGAATGTTTACTTAAGGTGCATCAACTTTCAGCCTGTATTATGTTTTTATTGCTTTATTTTTCAGATTTCTCAGAGCTAGAGAAAAATTTGGCCATTATTATATGCTGGTGCCGTAGTGTTCCGTACATTGCGTGTTAAATGGTGCATACATATGCGTGTCCTATTTGTATTAAATGAAATGCAAAGGTCACATCTAACAAACTCAAATTACATCTGTATTGCGTTACTATTTCCTGTTATATGGGCGGGATCGGGCGACTTTTTGAATTCACATTTCCTTTGTGTGTAAAATTTTGGCACATTTCATGTTCTTGTGGCGCGAGCAGTGCAGCCCGAAACAAAGAATAGAGAGGCAGGAATCAACGCTGACTAACAACCAGATTTTTAATCCACGTTCGATCGATTATATACATCTTGCTCGTGCAATAAGGAAAGAACAGAAGCATGACAAAAACATAAGATGTACACGTGGTAAAAGATTAGGACAACGCACGCAGATAATCAATTTCACTGTCACGAAACGCTATCGAAAGTATGCTGACGCATATACGTCGATGTTTTGTCGATTGTTGAAGGCTTCTTCAATCTCCCTGGTCACTTGATCAAAATATGGCGTGATGGCCATTGTGTTGCTAAGATGCAGGTCACATTCACGCTCTCTGCAATGTTTTGATAATTCACTGCTGGTGGCGCCGTTTAGGGATCTTGTGTGCTCTCGAAGCCGTTCATTCAAACAGTGCTCGCTGTTGACTTTGGCGCTCATGTCTTAACTGGTTGGGTGCGGACATGAGCACTTTTACACCAGCTCTTGCACCTACCTTTTTGAGACTGAGGGAAATGTCATTAATGTAACGAATGACCGCGTACGGCTTCCTTTCTTCTGATGTGGTTGGGACATATTTTCTGCCTCTAAGTGCTTGCAGAACCCCTTCTGCGACACTGGATAGCAGTCTCGTCGGGTAACCTGCTGCTTTCAACCGACTGTTCTGGACGTCAAAACTGCCTTGAACTTCATGATGAGAGGATCTCGTCAATGCGGCTCTCATTGCTACTTTTGCTAAGAACTAGAAGAACTAAGACTAGAAATAACAAGTGAACTCCTAGAAAACAACGTTATGCGACTTCTTTGCTTGACGCTAGCCTTTCTAGGCGCTCACATATGCTGGCGGTACGGACCACGAAGCTAGAAGGGACTGCTCCCCTACACACCTGCGCACTCCAAGATCATCAAGCGGGGGTAGAAAAAAGCAGAAGTGAGAGCCGCATTGACGAGATCCTGTCATTATGAAGTTCAAGGCAGTTTTGACACCCAAAACCGTCGGCTTAAAGCAGCAGGTTACCCGACGACACTGCTATCTAGTGTTGCAGAAGGGATTCTGCAAGCACTTAGAGGCAGAAAATATGTCACAACCACATCAGAATAAAGGAAGCCGTACGCGGTCATTCCTTGCATTAATGGCATTTAATACAGGCTCAAAAGGGTAGGAGCAAGAGCTGGTGTAAAAGTGCTTATGTCAGCACCCAACAAGTTTAGAAGCCTGTGCGCCAAAGTCAACAACGAGCAAAGGAAAAAATCAATGCAAGAAAAAACACCGGAAAAAACATGCGAAATGTGTGAAAAGCGGGGTTTATGAAATACCTCTGTGATGCGGACACACCTACATTGGTCAAACAGGGCGCTGTTTGAATAAACGGCTTCGAGAGCACAAAAGATCCTTAAAGGGCGCCATCAGCAGTGAATTAGCAAAACATTGTAGAGAGCATGAATGCGCTCCGCAGCTTATCAACACAATGGTCACCGTCATATTTTGATCTACGAATCAGGGAGATTGATGAAGCCTTCAACATCCGACTAAGAGCGACGTATGTGTCTGCATACCTTCAATAGCGCTTCGTGACAGAGAAATTGATTATCTGCGTGCGATGTCTTAATATTTCACCACGTGTACATCTTGTGCGTTTTTCATTCTTTTTCTTTTCCTTCTTATACGAGCGAGACGTATATATTCGACGAACGTGCATTAAAAATATGGTTGTTATTCAGCGTCGTGTCCCGCCTCTCTCATTTTTGTTTCGTACTGCGCTGCCCCCGTCACAAGATCACGCACCAGCCAGCCCAGAATTTCACCTTGTTAAAGCTCATTTCACGTAAACACGTAAGTGTGAATGGCCTAGCCAGCAAGCATTCACCCGAGTGGACTGATGTATTACACCACCTGTAACGTAAGCATGTGCCTGAAATTTGGCACATATGTGCGCTTAGATGCCTGAAGTGTGCATGAAAAAGAAATAATTTTATTGAGCCAGAGCCGAGAAATCTAGAATTATTCTTTTGGGGCCGTCCCTGGGACGCCCAACTTTTTGGACACGGCTACTTGTGGGGACGTTTTTTGGATGCCTTCGGGAAAAATGAGGACCTCCTGGAGACATTCCAAATGTCCTGATGGGATATTTCTGGGAGATTTTGAGGAGGTTTTGTGTTTGTGGGGTAAAATCTGGGCATAAAATATAAACACCGTACAAAAAGCAAAGCTAGACCAACCTTTTGCATTTTTAAAAGATGTTTTCAAACATTCTTGGCTTCATCTAATTTTTTTTCATTTCTTTTACTTCTTGATGTGGATGGCACTGCCGTCGCAGGTTCTCGAAGGCCGCGCCTTTGGGCTCCAAAGGTCTCGGACGGGAGCCTTCGCCTCCAAGGCCCTTTGCGGCAAAGGCGCAACATTTGTGCCGTGTAGCTGCAGTCCTTAAGCCTTTGGATATTAGGACCCGATTCTCAAGGGCCTTTGCGGTGCCCGTGTGACAGGGGTATTAAACTGTCAGGCTCTAATGCTGTAGTTTGAAGGCATGGTCTTCGTGGTCTTTCATCTGTGCTCGTGGAAGCGTCATCAAACGAGCATTCAGCAAACCGCGCGGAATGGCGGGAGATTAGAAGCAGTCAAATTCAGAATACCCAGTGCTGTAAAATGTCATCGAGCTGTGGTAATTCAGTGAGCTGTAAAATTTCCTTGTTCTTTGTCTATTTTGTGCTTAGCACTTGTTGTAATTGTCGTGTTAAACGATACTGCATTGTTTATAAATCTTCCTGACACACACACACACACACACACACACACACACACACACACACACACACACACACACACACACACACACACACACACACACACACACACACACACACACACACACACACACACACACACACACACACACACACACGCACACGTACACACGCACACACACACACACACACACACACACACACACACACACACACACACACACACACACACGCACACGCACGCACGCACACGCACACGCACATCCACCTTTAATAATAATAATAATTGGTTTTGGGGAAAGGAAATGGCACGGTATCTGTCTCATATACCATTGGACACCTGAACCGCGCCGTAGTGAAGGGATAAAGGAGGGAGTGAAAGAAGAAAAAAGAAAGAGTTGCCGTAGAGGAGGGCCCCGGATTAATTTCGACCATCTAGGGATCTTTTACGTGCACTGACATCGCATAGCGCACAGCACACGGGCGCCTTAGCGTTTTTCCTCCGTAAAAACGCATCCGCCGCGGTCGGGTTCGAACACAGGAACTCCGGATCGGTAGCCGAGCGCCCCAACCACTGAGCCTCCGCGGCGGGGTCATTTGTTTTCCCCCAAAACCAATTATAATTATATTCAGCGCACACCGCGACAAACTTACGCTACTGACGTGCGCACAGGGAAACTAAAAAATACCAAAACCGCTACCGAATGTTGCCCTCCTTCGACTGCGTTTTCGCTACCGTTTCGCTAGACTGTGGATAAAACTCAGCCAATAACTGGAAAAAATTGTTATTAACATAAAACAAGACTCAGTGTGGTCTCAGCGTGGGTTTTTGCATATTTGCCTATAAAACGCAAAATAGAAAAATAGTTTTACTCACTGTTATCATACGGTCCTACCGTCCTACACTGGAGTGTCGGCATTCGGGAAACCACGATAGCTGATCATTTTTCTTTCTTGTTTGCTTTATTTCTTGTTTGGGAGAGACGGGAAAAATGTATTCCTCTCGTAACCTTACCCGATGTGAGCGCCGTGCGACCGTCTCTCCGCTGCGGGCACCGCGTTGTCCGCGGCTTTCTACAAACTAGAACATAGTTTGTTCAAAAGCGTTGCGCGCCGGATCCTCTGGGACGTGAGGCGGCATTTTTTCTGTTTGCCTCAGCGTACCTTATCCTTAAGGTGGCAAATAATTTACGTTACTGCAATGCTTAATGAACGCCATGGGATCGGCATGTGTTGATTTTGAGATCAGAGCCTGAGCTGGAGAACGAAGCAATGAAAAACAACTAGAACCACAAACCGACTGGTCTCGTAGGACCCTTGAATGATGCATATCAGTCTGTCAGTCCCATGGACAAATGGGTATTGGTCTATGTGGCAAATATGTATGAGTCGATAAGGTGTACTCGATTCTCTATTGGTCTAGTACTTTTCGTTACAGCCCATCATAGACCGATACAGTCAATACCATATCCTATGACATATATGTATCGATCAATAAGTTGTATCGGTTTCTGTATTGGTCTAGTACAAATGCAGACACAATCCACAGAGAAATTATTCCACCAATACTAATTTACATACGACCAATAAATTTCGCTATGGTTTATTTTTTGTTTCCTACCGTCGGCTCGGATGGTCACAGAGAAACGCTGCCAAGAAGCGACACCTCTGCAGAAGAGGGTGGAACGTACAGTTCCGTGCGGAAGACCAGTGTTTCAAGGCAAAGGTAAATCACCTTGAGGAATACTACTCGCAAGTCAAGACAGCGTGACAAGTTCACTAAAGCAGCCAAGGACAAGGCAGTAGTCGTTGAAGAGCGTAAGAGAGGAGAGGGTGGCTTGAAGCAAAAGTGTGTGTGTCAGACTTGAAATGCAGCTGAAGGAAAAAGAAGACAAAATTAAGAAAATCAAGGCCGCCCAGAGGCAACCATCAGATATTGCCACATCAGTAAAGCTTCATCCTTCTAAGTCCCGACTGACCAGCAGTCAGCCCAGTGGTTCCAGTGCGGAGTTTCCGAAACGTTGTAAGCAGCTCGAACGTCTCGTCCAGGAGAATCGCCGCCTGAGCTTTCAGCTGAAAAAGAAGGACCAAGAGATCCACTGACTCAAGTCTCAGCTGCAGCCGCCGACAGCCAAAGCAGCCGCAAATACAAAGACTCCCGTTAAGACTCCTCGTAGAACACTGCCGCTGCCAAACTGCAATGGTCAGCGACAAGCCGCTTCAAGACAAGCTGTGTTGGCAACCTCGGCTACGGAACAGCAGAAGAGCATTGCCACAGGCAAGCGGTTAATCACTTGCAGCGTCTCGTCAGGCAGTGCACACGGCCCACCTATCTCCAGAACTAGGAAATTGACCTGTGAAAGTGCTGTGTTTGTTCCTTTTTCGCTTTGTTTAGAGTTGTTCATGTCTGTCTTTGCCTTTAATTTATGTAGTGCTTTTGTGAATCTGCCAAGCCTGTTGCTAGTTGCCATTGCCATTTGCCACCTTGCCTATTGCCCATGCCTAGAGTTTCCTTGCCTTTTGCGCTCATCAAAAAGGGCTTTGACCAAAAAAGTGGGGCCGGATGTGCCCAGTTTCATTTCACCAGCCGCACGACAGATGGCGACACCTTTCCAGCATCGCCTCCCTCATGGTTCCCTCCGTTCCCGCTTTTAGCCAGTGGGTGGACGGAGCAGCTGTCAGCCTGTCCGACATGCCGTGAACTTGTGGAAACTTTTTCGAGCCGTGCTGTCGCGCTGTAGCCAAGTGGTTTCATGGGTCGACAGCAATAAAAGCTGTCAGTAAACTCCTCAAGCCTTCACTTCAGTCATCTCGCCCCAGCAACGCTCTCACAACATAGCTCTCGCTACGCATATCTTGGCCTAGCTGAACAACGCAGTGCCATTTTTTTCTCTCTCGCTATCATCATCATTACTTTCATCATCATCATTACGTAACCCTATAATCATCATCGTAGCGCAGCGGTGGCCAAATGGTAAAACATCCGCCTCGCATGCGGGAGGTGCGGGGTTCGATCCCAGTGCCGCCGGGTACCCACCGGTGACGCAATGGGTACAAGCTTTCGCCTGGTCTGGTGCTCGGCTTATTAAAGGTGAAATGATTAGGAAATCGAACTTTGACTCCACCTTGAGAAGTCGAAAATACCTTAATTGTGCCATGGCGCTCATTGGCCATAGGTGCCCTTGTGCCAAAAGAACACCTTCCGCTCGTTTTCAGAAAAGGAAAGGCGCATAAGAGCGTCATAGTAGGTGTATGCCACCGCTTACTTAGAGCGCGATTGAGGCCTCCACTCACCCCGCGAGCCAGTTACACTGGAAACACGTGGTTGAGGGTGATGATGATGTTGAAAACATTATTACTGGCGGAGCCCTTATAGTTCAAACTTTAAGATATGAGCTGGCTCCTGGTCGTGGGAGGTGGCCTTCAGCCCGTGCCTGACGGTGACATTCTCCGTCCATTGCACCAGCCTCAGGAGCAACGCCGGATCGGAGCTATAGACCACGACCTCCCACCCCTCCAAGTCCGCGAGGGCCCCTTGGGTCGGTGGTTGCAGTTGTCGGCAGATAAACATAATGTGGCCCGAGAGCCACATTCGACCACCCGTGGGCGAAGCGCGGCCCTCAAATGACGAGGGTCATTTGAGGGCATCATGAAACAATATCCGCCAGCGTCCCCTAAGCCACGTAATTGGTTGGTTTTTTGGGGAAAGGAATGGCGCAGTACCTGTCTCATATATCGTTGGACACCTTATACACGCCGTAAGAGAAGGAATAAATGAGGTAGTGAAAGAAGAAAGGAAGAAAAAGGTGCCGTTGTGGGGGGCTCTGGAATAATTTCAACCACCTGGGGATCTTTGACGTGCACTGACTTCGCATAGCACACAGGTGCCTTAGAGTTTTGTTTCCATAAAGACGTAGCCGCCGCGGTCTGGTTCGAACACGGGCACTCCGGGTCAGTAGCCGAGCGCCCTAACCAATGAGCCACCGCGGCGGGCAAGCCCCGTACCTCAAAATCGCGATTTAGCGCTCCACTGAAGGAAAAAAAAACGCTAAGTCGCCCGTGTGCTGTGCGATGTGAGTGCACGTTAATATCCCCAGGCGGTCGAAATTATTCCGGAGCCCTCTAATACGGCACCTCTCTCTTCCTTTCATCTTTCACTCCCTCCTTTATCCCTTCCCTTACGGCGCGGTTCAGGTGTCCACCGATATATGAGACAGGTACTGCGCTATCTCCTTTCCCCAAAACCAATTAAAAAAAAACTCCACTGACAGTGTGCGCATTTCCTTAACTCACGAGACGGAGGAGGAAAACATTTATTGAGAGCATAAATACTGGGTGGGTTCAGTAGGGGAACCCATTGGTCGCCATCATGATCCGGCTCCTCTCAACCGGCGATTTCTGGTCGAGGGGACTGTGGCTATAAAGGGTTGCCTCCCAACGCTCATATGTCGGATCGGGATTGCTGTCCAAGACTGAGTTTTCTTGACATTCCCAAACTCTGTCAAAGAGTGTGCCAACTGCTCCACCGAAGGGCAAGACGAATCGTAGGTATCTGGATACCATTTACTCATCAATTAGGGATTAGGCAGAGTATTAGTTTATAGTCGACTGATTATGTGCTCTTCAAATTTGCTAACAGTTTTGTGAGGAAGAGGATATTTCCTTCTTATGATCTTATAATACTCCGTAATTTATGCGTAGCTTAGTAACGGTGAGGGGTTGTTAACTGTGTCAGAGAGAGGCTGCGTGCCGGATGCTCGGAGGAGTAGAGCTCGAGGAGCTGTGTTGGCCGCCTCATCGCCCGTCGTTGAGAGGTGCCCTGGCGTCCAGAAAATCTGGACTTCGAAAGGATTGGAAGGATAAGACGTTTCCAAAATTTCCCAACACGGAGCGCGAACGCGACCTCTGAGGTAATTGCGCGCCGCTGTTTGTGAGCCGGACATAACAGTTGCCTCGCTGTTCTTTGATATCGCTAGTGCGATAGCTGCTTTTTCAGATTATGTGGTATCCCCCGCTTGGATAAGGCTGCTTGAAATTATATCCCCTCGGGGTGAAACTCCCGCAATTATCGCGACCCCGATAACGGGTCCAGCCTCATGGACGTAGGTCGTGTCCTTGCTTCTATCCGAACGCTTAGAGAGGGGTCTAGCTCTGGCTAGTCTGCGTACTCTATTGTATTCCTCATCCATGCGCTTTGATACTGGGTAAGTCGTGATGTGTGATCTCATGTGCATGGGCATGTCGATCTGATCAAAATCAAAATGATCAAAATGTGCGGAGTATTAACCTTCCGCTGGTTGTCAGAATAGGAAAGGCGCATGAATGTCTCTAGTTCTATAGGCGAACGCCACTGCATACTTATAGCGCGATTCAGGTGTCCACTGACACCGTGACCAAGTTATACTTGCTCTCGCATTTAGACGTCATAATTGCATAGGTATCTCCATAGTTTAACGGTTTGAGCTGCTAACAAGTTCATTTTAATTAACAGTTTGGTGGAACGCTTTGGAAGAGCTTAAAAAACGAAATAAAAAAAAATTCTGATTGGATGCTGTGAATAATGCTGTAAGGTGTGCTAAATAAGCCGCTATATCTTACCGCGCTGGATAAGAAAACATGCGGTAATTAAATGTCCACTAGATGGTTCCGTGATTCCATAAGTCAACCGTCCCACAATAGTTGTCTTATTAAGATTAAGGGCAAAAGAATTGAATTGATGCCCCCAAACCGAGCCACAGTTGAAGAAATAGATAGTGGAAGTTCTCACCCGAGGTGCCTAACTAGATCTAAAGACGGGGGCGCATGTAGGGCGCCGGAGCTGACGTGCCCGTCAGCCACACCCTTAAGGAAAAATAGGAGGCAGAGGTGTGGTATAACATAAAGCTCCGCAGGTATGCATAGCCCGGAGAGTGCTACAGAAGGTGAGGAGTGTCAGGGAACCCATCGGAATGGCAGCAATGCAGGCGACCCAAACGACGCACAATATTGTTTATGGTTTATGGGGGTTTAACGTCCTAAAGCGACTCAGGCTATGAGAGACGCCGTAGTGAAAGGCTCGGGGAATTTTGACCACCTGGGGTTCTTTAACGTGCACTGACATCGTACAGTACAAGGGCCTCTAGAATTTCGCCTCTATCGAAATTCGACCGCCGCGGCCTAGATCGAGCCCGCATCTTTCGGGCCAGCAGCAGAGTGCCATAACCAGTCAGCCACAGCGGCGGCTGCGCACAATATTGTGGGTAAGGCGGGCTGTAAGGAGGCAATATGTTGGAGCAGTGATTCAGGTTGTACCCTCGGCGCGCCTCATCGACGTACACGGCAGGGCGCAAAGGCGTCTGAGAGCGCTCACCTCAGCGAGCCGAGAGCGTCGGTGGAGACGAAGATGAAGGCTATCAGACTGAGAAAGGGGGCATCGACCAGTGCATTTCAGGACGCGGGAAAAGCGCCCCGGAGCTTCCATGCTTATGCTTATGGAAATTGCTTATGGCCTAGCTTCCCGGGTTCGAACCCGTCCGCGGCGGCTGCGCTTTTATGGAGGAAAAACGCTAAGGCGCCCGTGTGCTGTGCGATGTCAGTGCACGTTAAAGATCCCCAGGTGGTCGAAATTATTCCGAAGCCCTCCACTACGGCACCTCCTTCCCTTCTTCTTTCACTCCCTCCCTTGTCCCTTCCCTTAAGGCGCGGTTCAGGTGTCCAACGATATATGAGACAGATACTGCGCCATTTCCTTTCCCAAAAAAAACCAATTATAATTATTATTATTATGGCCTAGCACTGTTAGGCCAGGATATATGTAGCGAAAGCGCGGCGAGATCTGCATCGAAAGAGTGCATTCACTAGATGCGCCTTTATTCACAGATAAACTTGATCTGCTGTGGCGTAGTGGCAGCGTCTTCGCCTCAAACGCCATAGGCCCTATATTCGATTCCCAGCCACGGACAGGTTCTTTTTTATTCAGTGAGTGTGCGGGGGGTTTCAGTGCCTCCCATAGATGCCGCCACCTAATACGATGGTTAGCGGTTAAGCGCAGGCTCTGCTAAGGCGCGTTTATACTCCGGCGTAAGGCGCGCGCGCGTGCTGCATGGCGACCTAAAGTCGGCAAAGCGAGACATTGCGCTTGACCGCCGACGCTTTCGGCGGCATCGGCGCACTCTGACCGCACTGGCGGTGACTTGGAGCTTGTCTCTATTTCGCGCCGAGTGCGCCAGCCGCCACCGGCCCGGCAAGACCGGTTCAGCTCCCCGGCGAGGTACGCGTTGTGACGTCATGCGCCTCCTCGAAGCTCCGCCAAGGCGAAATTGCAAGTTCGCGACCAGTAAAACTTTCGCTTTAAAAAAAAATTGGCAGTGGCTTAGCTCCGCTAAGCAAGGATATACGTAGCGGAAGGCACGTTTCCCTTGCTGAGCTTGTTGTTGGCACTGTATGTTTAGCAATCAGATACATGTCCGCTTGAAATGTCCAGGTCGAAGATGAACCTTCGGAAACTCGAATAGCGTGATCAGTCACACGACGGGCCTTCACATCCTCTTCGGTTGGCTGCCGTTGACTGACGCCTTCCATACAGGCTCCATCTCAGCGGCTATGCAGTGTCTATTACGCTCGGCAGTCGGGCGTCTCCGCTTTGCAAGGCGTTCCTCTGCCTGTTCGGGCGTCTCCGCTGCTCTCTTTGCCTTCTGACGCTCATTCTCTTTTTGATAAGCAGCCAACTGCCAGGCGACAACCTCGGGATCGGAAGAGTTATTTTCTCTTGTTTATACCGCCGTTTAGCAGCGGCTGGACTCTCCTTTTGTGCATCCATATGAAGCGTTGCGAAACAGCGGCCGATTTCATCTCCGCTTTTTATACGCAATGCTGCGCATGCGACGACGCGCGGTTCGGGTGATGAAAACGGTGTGACTTCATACCAAACGGCGGCGAGCCGCGCGGTGTGACGTCATGCCAGATAGCACCGCGAGCGCGCAAAGCACGGTAACCTTCTCGCATATCTCAGTGGACACCCGAACCGTGCCATAAAGGAAAGGATAAAGGAGGGAGGGAAACGACAAATCGCGCGGCGCACCCCCTCCTCCTCGTCGGTTGCCATGGTAACGGCGCATGCGCACAACTGCCCTCCCGCATGTACCATGGTAGCGCATGCGCACAACTGGCGTCTCGCCTGTACCGTGAAATGCTCGACTGGTAGCCTAGTGCAGCTCCCGCTACAAAAGACGCGAAGGTGAATGTACTGATGTGGGTCTCAGTGATCGTCGAAGCCAACACCCCTCCTCTGCCTGGAAAGAACACATACTCCGAGGTCTTCTATGAATGACGCAAAAAATGAGACGGTTATATTCTTTATTTACAAGAGGATCAAAGAGAGCTCAGAGATGCGTCTTCAAAGGGATTATACACCACGAGTCACCACGAGTCCACACACACTGCCTCTGGTGCAGGCCTTTTGAACCAGTAAGGCTCCCCAGTGTCCCTAGGCCGCAGCAGGGCACGTGGCCAATAGGCGTGTAGGAATGAATTCCATCACATACACGGTCACGCTCTTGTCCTCATTGGTGGCCACATGGTTGCGAGGCAGCCACCTTGAGGATGACGAAGGTGCCCTCTCCGTGGCGAGCGTTCAGCAATGCCCGGCACGCGCCCCGCATCGCCGGCAGGTTCCAACTGAAGCGTGTACCATGTGAGACCTTTGGGCGTCCTACATTGCGACGCCAGATTACTTCCGTTCCTTATGTAGCCAGTGGCTCCGCCGGTGAATGGCGTCTCATGGTCTCTTGCAGGCCAAGTCATAACAGTAAGGTTAACGTACTGCGAAAGCATGGCCGGGAACACGAACTTGAGGAGGTCAGTTTCATCACTTTCTGCTATAAAACGCGGCTGCCGGAACTGGCCTAGCGCCACTTGCGGGCGGAGTGAGAAGGAATGGGTTTTGGCTGGGCGTGTAATGCGAAAGAAAGCTAAGCGTAACGCTAAGCGTAAGCGTTAAGGGTAACGGACTGATACGAAGAGAAGGCAAGTGTAGCTGGGGCCGGCAGAAAGTTAGGTGGGTGGATGAGTTAAAGAAGTTTGCAATGATAAGATTGTCGCAGCTGGCAAAGCACAGCGTGAATTGAATATGCATGCGAGAGGCATTTGTCCTGCTGCTGCTGCTGCTAATCTTGATCGTGAATGGCTCTTGGACAACAATCGCGGAACTGACAAGGAAAAAAATTACAGGATTGCATTGAAATCTGCTTAAGAGCGGAAATGCGAAATCCTTTTCGTTTCCAATCTAGCTCGGTTCCTTTTTTATTTTTGTGTTATGGGGAGTAGGCTTAACTATGTCGACGTCCATGGCTACTGTGACATCAGTTTCCGGGACTGGCAAACTATGCCGACGTCCTTGACTATCATGACGTGCGAATGACATTCGCGGGACTCGAACTGAAGGCCTTCACAAAGCTCCAACGCCCGGCCTTTTATTTTTTCATTAAAAAATGAATGTACAAGGATACTATACGCACAATGATATTGGACCCGTATCCAAAGGCTAGTTACGGTTCCATCACACTACTGTACATTATAAATGCGACATGCGAAGATGACACATTGCGTTCATAAAAAAAAGTAAGATTCTCAAGAGTTTAGGGATAAACAAAATAAGCGTACACAATACACACATCCTCACACACGCACACACTCAAGAAATAACACACCGTAATTTCACATATTCATCAGGAACATTTTGATAGATTGCACGTTTTTTTTTCACTTTAATATCATCAGGTAAACTATTCTAAACAAAAATCCAATAAACTCAATTAATCTTTGCCAGTAACTATTGCGACACACTCGTAAGTTGAAATGTTTGGTACTAGCCGCTCTCGTTTCTCTTTTAGGCCATATAAATATGCTATGGGCAAGTGGGTCGTCGTTGATTTGTAAGATTTGGTGAATTGTCTGCGCTACCTTTAAAGTGTATATTGAGTGAAAATGCGGAATACGGGTTGATTTAAAGAGTGGTTTTCTAGACTCAGATAATTTTGAATAAGTAATAATTTTTACCGCTCTCTTCGTCAACCGGATCACAGGTTCGGCATATATTGGATACGTGTTACCCAATGACTCTATGCAATAGATTAGTTGGGTCTGCATAAAAGCAGTGTACTGTATGCGAAGCATTGCAAAAATTGAAACATTCTCGTGCTTGCATCAAATATGGCATCCATAAGCTGACTTTGTGCAAACCTGCTTACTTGATTTTTCCAGTCATAATCAAAATGTATACAAAGATATTTGCAGTTATTTGCTTCTTGTAGTGGCACGCTATTTAAATACAATGCAACATCCTTGTAGTTTAACTTTTTTTTCCTTGAACTACATACAGCGTATTTAGTTTTCTGAATGCTGACGGAGATATCATTGTTACTGGACTAATTAAGAATAATTTCTAATTCTTCGTTTATTTTATTGTTAAGCTAGTTTATTGTGTCCCCTATAAAAACTAAGCAGTGTCATTGGCGTGCATTATTGTTTGGGAATACTGTAACGAATAGTACACCAAAAACACTCGGGGACCAAGGAGCTACACAGCCGGTAGAGCGAGCACGAGCAGGAAGAAGATTTTCTTCGTCCTCTGCTTCTATCGCCTGAGTTCGCTTCGTCCTCCTCTTCTATCACCTGTGTCATTGCTCCCTCCCCTGCAGCATCGCCCCGATGCGGCCATCGTGCGCTAGAGTGACGAGCAGAAAGCGAGCGTGCTAGGGTGAGGCACGAGGATCACAACGTAGAACAGGGCACAGCGGTCAGCCTCAAGTTCAATCGGGTGGTCGGTCGTGGTACGACTTCATACGAACGACGTGCATAACGTCGGTAAGCTTGCGTCTGTGGGATGAGCTGGCTTGGGTGGCGGGTTGAACTTCGTAGGTGACGTCGCTAATGCGGCGGAGGACACGGTATGGGCCGAAGTATCGATGGAGTAATTTTTCAGACAGCCCGCGGTGACGAACGGGCGTCCAAATCCACACATAGTCGCCTGGCTCGTAGGCAGCGAAGCGCCGTCCCTGGTTGCAGCGGCCAGCGTCTAGTTGCTGTTGACGGTGTATGCGCTGCCTTGCCAGTTGCCGCGCTTCTTCCGCACGCTGCACAAACGTGGCGATGTCGAGGTCAGGGTCACTCTCGCAGTGGGGGTCAACAGGCAGCATAGCATCCAGCGTAGTAGTACCTCGACGGCCGAAAACAAGCTGGAAGGGAGTGAGCCGCGTTGTCTCCTGCAGTGCCGTATTGTAAGCGAATGTAGTGTATGGCAGAATTTGGTCCCAGGTTTTATGCTCTATATCCACGTACATGGAAAGCATGTCGGCCAGAGCTCTGTTGAGCCGTTCCACCAAGCCATTGGTCTGCGGGTGGTACGCCGTCGCACGTCTATGGCTGGTATGCGTCAGTTTCAGCACAGCCTGGGTTAAGCGGGCTGTGAAAGCTGCCCCACGGTCAGAAATAATGACCGCAGGGGCGCCATGACGCAGGACGATGCTGTGGACAAAAAACTCGGCTACTTCGGCAGCAGTTCCGCTCGCAAGCGACGTGGTCTCAGCATAACGTGTCAAGTCGTCCGTGGCAACAGCGATCCACCGTTTTCCAGTGGATGACTTCGGGAAGGGGCCAAGGAGATCCATTCCAACTTGTTGAAAAGGGATCTTCGGTGGCGCTATTGGCTGAAGAAATCCGGCTGGTTTCATGGGTAGAGACTTCCGGCGTTGGCAGCCGCGGCAGGTTCGCACGTAGGTCTGCACTGATGGAAGTAATTTGGGCCAATAGTACTTCTCCCGAATCCTTGGCAGCGTGCGACTGACTCCCAAGTGGCCGGCGGACGGCTCGTCGTGACAAGCGCTCAAGATGTCAGGTCGTAACCGGGTGGGCACCACGAGTAAAAATGTTTCGGTGGACTTTCCAAAGTTGCGCTTGTAGAGAACGCCATTTCGCATGGTGAATTATTGCAGGCCACGACGAAAAACACGCGGAACCCGACCACTGTGACCTTCCAGGTGCTCGATGAGCGGCGCTTGCTCCGGGTCCGTTCGTTGAAGCTGAGCCACATGGGATGGGCTAAGGGCACAAATGAAAGGAAGATCTTCGGTGATTTCTTGCGGAGCGTGGTGCACGGGCGCGCGTGATAAGCAATCCGCATCTTGGTGCTGCCGGCCCGACTTGTAAACGACAGTCACGTCGTACTCTTGCAAACGGAGGCTCTACCTAGCCAACCGGCCGGACGGATCTTTAAGGTTTGCCAGCCAGCATAACGAGTGATGGTCGCTGACAACACGGAAGGGTCGTCCGCACAGGTATGAACGAAACTGGCATCGGTGTGTATGTCGGTGGCGGCGTCTTCATCGAAATGGGCGAGTATCGGGGGGCTGTGTAGGCGGTTGCGGAGCTCCTGAAAAGCTTCTTCTTGGTCGCTTCCCCACAGAAAGGGTATTTCGTCTCTAGTCAGTGCTGTCAACGGGTCAGCTATTCTGGAGAAATCGGGCACAAAGCGTCGGTAGTAAGAACAGAGGCCCAGAAAACGTCAAAGTGCCTTCTTGTCGGTTGGGCGCGGAAAACTGGAGACGGCAGCAGTCTTGTCGGGGTCCGGGAGAACGCCTTGTGCGCTGACAACATGGCCAAGGAAGCGAAGTTCCGTGAAACCAAAATGACATTTCTCGGGCTTGATCGTTAGTTGCGCGCATTTCAGGGCTCGAAGCACGATGCGCAGCCGGTACAAGTGTTGATCGAAGGTAGGCGAGAAAATGACGACGTCGTCCAAGTACACCAATCAAGACTGCCACTTCAGACCAGATAAAACGGTGTCCATCATACGCTGGAACGTGGCCGGCGCCGAGCAAAGACCAAACGGGAGCACCTTGAACTCGTATAAACCGTCTGGAGTCACGAAAGCCGTCTCCTCTTGGTCTCTCTGGTCCACCTCTATCTGCCAGTATCCGCTTTTGAGATCTAATGAGGAGAAGAACCTGGCGTCACGTAATCGGTCGAGGGCATCGTCAATCCTGGGAAGCGGATAAACGTCCTTTTTGGTCACGTTGTTTAGTTTCCGGTAATCAGCACAGAATCTCAAGGTGCCGTCTTTCTTTTTGACGAGGACCACGGGCGACGCCCATGGGCTTGTTGACGGCTGAATAACATCGTCTGCAAGCATTTCATCGACTTGCGTTTTAATGGCTTCGCGTTCCTTAGGAGAAACACGGTATGGGCGCTGGCATACAGGCGGCGTGGCCTCGTCTGTGATGATGCGATGCTTGCCGACAGGTGTACGACCGACCCTGGAGCTGGTGGCGGAGCAATCTGCAAAATCTGCTAGAAGAGCAGACAGAAGATTCTTCTGCTCAGGTGCCAAGTCCGGGTTGATTTTCACGGTCTGCAGGGCGTGGCATGGTGCGGCCTCGTCTTGAGGGCTGGCCCCGACGGCACATAAATCAGGCAACACAGTAACTTCGTGAAGTAAGGCAACAGCCGTGTCCCTGGCGAGGTGCTGAACCTCGTTGGCGAAGTTCGTGAGTAGGACACTAGTACAACCGTTATGCAACTGGACGAGGCCTCGAGCGATGGCTATTCCCTTCGCGAGCAACAGCGGGAGGTGGCTATCCGCGATACCCTCGTAATCGTGGAACAAGTCATGTCTCACGAGAACCATGACGCTAGACCGTGGTGGCACCATCACGTCATCGTCGACTATACGCAGAGCGTTGATTCCCGGATCTCTGTCGGTATGCGCCACGGCCTGTTTCGTCGAGAACGTGATCCGGGCTTCGTTCAGATCAATGACAGCGCCGTTCGTCTGGAGAAAGTCGAGGCCCAGGATCAAGTCTCTCGAACACTCGGACAGTACCACGAATTCACACACGTACAGAAAACCACGGATGCCGACCCTTGCAGTACACTTGCCAGCAGGGGTAATCAGGTGACTCCCAGCAGTACGAATGCTCGGCCCAGACCATCGCGTCAAAACTTTCTTTAATTCTTGGGCGAGGGCACGGCTCATTACGGAGTAATCGGCACCGGTGTCGAGTAAGGCGGAGACGTCGACTCCATCAATTGTTACGTACAAATCGGAGGTAGCGTGTCGGATGCTGTCGCTACCTGCCCCCGGCGAAATGGCGTATCGGCGTGATGGTGGCGGAGGATCTTCACATTTCCCTACAGCAGCGGCCTTGCCTCCGGAGGCCGCCGGCATTAGTTTTCCCGGCGTGGGCTGGGCGAACGGCGTCCGGAATAGCTTTGCGCTCCGCGGGGACTTGGAGAACGGTAGCGCATTGGGGACGGTGATCGAGACCCGCGGCGACCGGATGTGACGAGATTCTGCCGCTCCAATAGGTGAGAGGCTATCTCAAGTGGCCTTTCGCCATTGCGAGGGCAGGGGTCGTCCGGGGCGAAACCCCGCAGGCCCACGCGGCGGTACGGGCACACCCTATAAAGGTGACCCGCCTCGTTACAATGATAACAGAGGGGCCGACGGTCTGGGGCCCGCCACACTTGACTCTTACGCGTCCGCTCGTAAGCTGGCAGAGCGGGGTCACGAGGGGGACCCGGTGGCCGCACTGATGGAGCCGCGGCATTGATGGTGTAGCCCGACGTCGGAGCTTGACGGAGTAAAGACGCGTACATGGGTCTTGCGTCAAGCTGGAGGGGTACCTCAGATGCTTGTTGTTGGGCTGCGAGGCGCACCTCGTCGCGGACGACGTCAGTCAGCGACGCGAAGGATGGCATGGTAGAAGGCGTCCGAAGGGCTTGGAGTTCCTCCCGGACGACGGAACGGATGAGTTCGCGTAAGTCGTCCGGGGCGCTTCCGAGATGCATAGAACAGGTGTCTGGCCCGAAGGCGTTGACGTCACGATTGTATTGGCGGGCTCGTTGCTGTAGAGTCTTCTCCATGGTGGCCGCCTCGCTGAGAAACTCGGCCATAGTGCGCGGTGGGCTGCGCACGAGTCCCGCGAATAGCTCCTGCTTGACACCACGCATTAAATGGCGAAGCTTCTTGTCTTCCGACATAGAGGGGTCCGCGCGCTTGAAAAGGCGGGTCATGTCCTCAAAGAACATGCGGACACTCTCGTTCGGGCGCTGGTTGCGCGAGTGTAGCGCAGCTTCAGCTTGATCCCGACGGTCGGCGTTTGGAAAAGTGGCGAGCAGGTTGCGGCAGAAGGCCTCCCAGGATGGAAACGAAGCCTCATGGTTTTCGAACCATGTCCGCGCCGACTCTTCGAGAGCGAAATTCACGTTGTGGAGCTTCCGCTCATCGCTCCACCCGTTGTAACGGGCGGCACGCTCGAATGTCTCGAGCCAGTCCTCGGCGTCCTCGAACACGTCGCCATGAAAAGACGGGGGTGTTCGTGGCTGCTGGCACAGGATGTGAGCTGGGAGCCTACTCTCAGTTGACATGGCAGCTGGCTCCTCCGACGTCCGAGGCTGTGTCGTCCTGGTGGCTGCCGGAAGGGGTCCGAACTCTTGGGACTCTCCTCGCAGGCGGCGGCCGCGGCGCTGGTGGACCGGGGTGAGATCCGTGATCACAGGTGGGCTGCGCGGGTCTGGAAGCGTACCCAGCACTGCCTCCACCAGATTTGTAACGAATAGTACACCAAAAACACTCGGGGACCAAGGAGCTACACAGCCGGAAGAGCGAGCACGAGCAGGAAGATTTTCTTCGTCCTCTGCTTCTATCGCCTAAGTTCCCTCCGTCCTCCTCTTCTATCACCTGTGTCAATACTTTAATATGGTTGGAAAATCATTCACGGATAACAAAACAAAATTGAACCTTGAACTGATCCCTGCGGGCCCCCAGTTAACACGACCTGTGCCTCAGAGATCACGTCATTCATCGCCACATGCTGAATGTGGTTTGAAAGGTAACTATTGAAAAATTTTGATATTTTCCCTCTAAATTCATACTTAAAGCGTTCACCTACAAGAATTGTATGATTAACTGTATCAAATGCCGTTTTTACGTCTAAGTACACAACTATAGCAATCTTGTTGTCGTGGAAGGTTCTGTTTATAGTTCGGATTAGCACAAGAGCGGCGAATCCTGTTCATCCATTCTGTGTAAACCCTTGCAGAATAGGGCTTATAATCTTGTACTTGCCGATAAACTTCTTTATTTGTATACGCAATATTTTTAAAAAACGGGACGTGAACCCACGACCTTCGCGGACACGAACCCACCACTTTTTCTTAAGTCTTGAGTTTTTGGCTATCTTGCTGCAGCCCAACAAGATGGCATCATTCGGGTAACCTGCTTCTCTTAATCTTTTAGCCTGTTCGTTGAAGCTCTGATCAGTCAAATGGTCACAAGATTTGGACAAAGCAGAAAACAACGATGTGACAACAATTCTTGTTTTTACTATTTTAGAATGATGTGACATGTAGTTCTACAACGGCTTGCCGGCCCTTGGCAAGTATTCCCAGCAAATATGTCTTGTATGAACTTCCAGGCTCAAATCTAAAAACTGCAGCTTGTTATCGGCCGTAACCTCTGTGGTGAATTGCAGACCATGAGCATTTTCTTTAAACGCTATCAGAACATCACTCAGCTGTCTAGGAAAATTAGTTTATTCAACAAAGATTCAGAAAATGTCAACGTAACGAAAAATCCGCGACGCCATCCCGGCCAAGTTTGCTTGAATACTCCGATCTACGAAAGATAAAAAGATGTCACTTAACACCGGTGCCACCCTGGAACCAATGCAAACACCCGCTTTTTGCGTGAAAAGCTTACCTTCCCATTCAATGAATGTAGCCTTTACATAAAATGATAGTAATTCATGGAAGCTAGCTACTGATATGCCACAAGCCCTTATAGATTCTTCATCGTTGTCTGCTGTGATGCATCTTTCCACCGCACTCCTCATTTCATTGGGAGGGAGAGAGTAAAAGAAATCATCCACGTCTACACTAAATACATTACAGGGCCCTGGATTATCATGCTGAAGAAATTTTACGATGCTCTCTGAGCTGTGAGCCCTAAAAGTGTCAGTAATAACCAGCGAAGCCAAATGCTTCGGTTGGTATCCGGAGACTTCACATTGCCAAGTACCCTTCTCCGTCACAATCGCGCGAGATGACAAGTCAGCCTTATGAGTATTGACTGAGAAAAAGACTTAAACAAATGCCTTTCGCTCTTTTCACTCCTGCTCTGAGTCGGTCAAGGTTCGGTTCTTCAATTAAACGCAGGGCCGAGTTTTTTTTTGCTCCGATTTATCCTGGGTCGGAACAAAGTTCTTCTGGACAGCTAGCATCGCCTTAGCCGAGAACATTGTTTCAGGCACCGAGAAATCATGTAATATGTAGGGCTCGTTGGCATGAGAATGGCTGGAATGAGACGGAGCTGCCGCAGTAGGCGTTGTCCTGTTTCCGTGCGACTCAGGCGGTCTAATTAGTTGGTGCGTTGAGCCTCTACTAATTCGATCACGGCATTGTGGGTACCAGTGGCCAGGAGACGTTTCGTGCTAACCGTCCGTGGAAGACGTAGGGTGGAGGTGACAGTCGTGCGTATTAGGATGTCTGCCTGATGTGTTTGGCGCTGAGTGAGTATGTGGTGTGGGAGGTGGTGTCTAATGCGGATATTAATGCATTGTTCACATTGGGGCTCTCGCGTTCAGACAACCGATGATTGCGTGCGGCCACGCGCCTTATTAGTGCAGCGACCTGTTTGGTCTGTCTTTGCAAGATGTGAAGGGTGGCGGTTGCATGGAGTGTATTGTTAATGAGAATGCCGAGAATCATCACCCGAGACACAATGGGCACTGGATTCCCGTACATGTCCAGCTCAAGGGGGGGGGGAGCTACTGGGGAGGGGTTTCAGCTGCAATAGTTCCGTTTTAGTTGGACAGCGATGGAAGCCTGTGTTTGCTAAATGGGCGGTGGTGATGTCTATGGCAGATTGCAAGATATCCTAGGCTGTTCCAAGGGATCCTCCCGTTGTCCAGAGGGTTATATCATCTGCGTATATGGCTGTGTGGAGCCCTGGGATAGCAGCAAGGGCTTTGGCCAGTGGCGCTAGGGCAATGTTAAAGTAAAGGTGATAGGACCGCCCCTTGCGGGATTCCCCGTTTAGGCAGGGAGAAAGGTTGGAAGGCGATATCCCCAAGTTCTGTAGTTTTGCGTACTTTAGGGATATTGCCTCCCAGCCTTTCCTTCTTCCTAACTGAGGAACCTCTTAAGCTACATACTCTCCCTCTGCCTGGCGCATCCTCTCCCGCATGGCCTAGATGACCGCAGGACCTGGGAGGACTGGGAGACCCTGCTGCGCTCGGAGTACCTGGCCGTGCAGACCATCGCCACTGGCCGGGCTGCCAGTGTTGTCGACCTTAGGGAGATAAACACTTCAGTGAAGTGGGGCGTGCGGGAACTCAAGGGTGTGCCCCAAATTCTTCTTCTACAATGAAGTGTTTCTTTCTCTCTCTATCCCCAAGGAGGAGTTCGGCAGTGTGTCCATGAAGGAAGGGCAGAACATATTGCCATATGCAGGTGCCGCAGCCCGTGGTGGTAGCCCCTACTACGGCACCTCTTGCTTTCTTCTCGCACTTCCTCCTCTATTCCGTCCCTCACGGCGTGGTTCAGGTGTCCACCGAGATGTGAAACAGATACTGCGCTATTTCTTTTCCTCAAAAAACCAATTTCAAATTTAACTGTAACTTTAAGCTTAAAGGCTTGACGTATTAATCACCGAAAGCTGATGGGATTTAGCGATTGAGAGGTATGGATTGGAAGGCCCGTTTTCACGCTTCACAGTCGAATGCCTGGTTGGACGTCTATACGCTCACGTGCATACCTGGCCTTCTTCCACTCGCGGCCCTCGCGTTCCTCGCGTTTAACGCGTTCCCGGCGCACTGCACAGGCGCCAGGGCCCGCTTGCACGAAGCAAACAGTCGAGTTCCCAGTGTTGTCTTATTTGCAATTTAGGCCTTTCGTTGGCACTGGAGAAAGGCGCATCACTGGCTCAGTGGAAAGACGCCTCAATCGCGATGTGAGGTGGCGGTGGTGTCCGCCAGTTATGTGCCTTTCCTACTCTCAGAACCGACGAAGGATTTACACCGTTGTTTTGCAGGAATGGAAAGGCTCAGAACTGGCTCCCTGGGTCGGAGAACATATCGGTATCACTTTGTGGAAGATGGCGTATAGTGTTCAACTAACGTGTTACGCGTAACCCATTACCCGGCTGCTGTTGTGTGTACGCCCTAAATTGATTCCCCTAAATGGCTTGTACAACGCTATTACAGCCTGCGTTGTAAAACACTGTGTAGAAACGGGACACAAGTGGCGACACCTCTCGTCACCCCGGGCGGTCACTTGTTTCTTTACGAGCTGCATTTTCATGACGTTCTCGAATCATGAACCAACCCAGCTTCGCACGTGTTGACGGGTTCTACACATTTTCACAAGGGGTAATTTCCCGTCCGTGACGCAGCCTCTTTCAAGTCTAGAGGAGAAAACTGGGTCTTATCCTCTCCATCCGGAGCGTCACAGTTCTATGCTGCACTATGAACTATGTACAGCGTGGCATCTTGGTTTCCCGTAACGATTGCGCAGATGTTAAAACAACTCTTACCGCTTTCAGCAAGTGTTGAGTTAACCGAAACCTTTGTACTTTACTTAAGAGGTCCCTGTACATTGTCGCTGTGACATACCTCATACCCGATATCGGATGCCGCTTGATAGAGTAGGCCTTTTTAACCCCGTGGCTCCGCCAGCTGTTTGGCCTTAGTTGACCTTGGGCAAAAAAAATGAAATCGCCGTCGCTGCTACGCAAAAAGAAATCGTCGAAGAATTCACGCAGTGATTCTGACTATAGAAGGAGTGGTTAGGATCCGACACCTCGTTACCTGCGTCGCCAAGCGTGTGTCTGCTTAAAGTGTGAGACGGGCCCCCTGAGGAAACGACTGCTGAACTCCTTCGAGTCTCTGTCCTTGTTACAGGCGAGAACCCCAATTACGCTCTCCTCTTGACAACCGGCACTCTTTTCAGCTGAGGCTATCAAGTTGAAGCGCGCAAATCGGTGCAACAAAGGCCATTGGTATGATCTAATCAATAGAAAGGATCAAATGAACAGCTAACCGGTAAGAACTGCTTAGTGATATCGTACTCTTCATGTACGAGACCTAGACCTAAGGTTGAGACCAAGTGCAATGATCTAAATCATCGCTGTCTTCCTCACCACCCCAAATGTGTCCACTGCAGAACAAATGACTCTCCGACTGATGCCGACTATCCTGAGCCAGCGGCGGCTACCGTGCCCGTCAAACTTAATAATATCCGCCCCTCCACCTCCGTCTGCACGTATGTCTTACACTGGATTGCGACCATCAGTTATCTCCCCACTGTGTTGTTATATGCCCACGACAATTTATTCTTGATTTCTTGTAGGATGTCGCTACCTCGTCTACGTTCTCTGACGTCCTCTACTGTATTCCTTTTTCTTAACGTTACCTTTGTCACCTTCCTTTGCATAGCTCGCTGCACTTCCCTGGATTTTATTTCAAACCTTTCCGATAACTTCCACGTTTCTGCCACATATATATGGGAGTGCTACAGGAGCCAGAGTATGCCTGTTACATGCATTACACTTGAGGGTTACTGCACTGCAGTCCTAAAATACATAGCGCCAATCTGATACCTTTTTCATACATCTGTATTACTACAACCTTTAATAATAGAAGTAATATTGGAGACCTGCGACCGACATAACAGCTCTCCGCTGAAGACAGCGTCAGTGTTGTCAGCGGTTTGGCGGGCGTGCCCCAGAACCGCTATACCTTTGTAGATTGGTCACCTTTCTGCTGCGTAGAGGTAGGTAAGTAAAAAATTTATTGATGAACGAAGTAATGGAAGGCGTTAGGGGAGGTTTGGTTGGTGTGGTAGCCGGTTAGGCGAAAAGGTGGCTGTCGAACTCCGTTATCAAGTGTGCCAACGTCGCGCCATCGCCGGGGTCGTTCAAAACATAAAGAGGGGAGGAAAGGCGCCGCGACAGTCTCAATCTGAACGGCTGGCACAAGGATGGAGGATGGAGTGGAAAAAAAATTGGAGGCGACACAAACACCGCCTCGAGGGTATGACGCGATAGCGTAACGGGTTAGCTTCAATACACGCAGAAGGTCATTCCCTACTTAACATTCACAGATACCTGGGAGTCCTCATACCAGTCCTGAGTGATGCGTTACTGCCCGGCATTCGTAGGTGCTCTCAGCGGTGGGCCTTGAGCGGCCCCGGTTGCTCTTCCCGAGCGACCAGTCATTCACTTAAAGAGCTCTGAAAGGCGCTCTCAATAAAGTTGCGGTATGTCTGAGTCGATAAAGGACGCCGCTTCACAAATATCCTCCAGGAGAAATTTTTCAAATGCGTTTTGCGCAAGTGCACCGACTCCTGTCACGTACTCCTATCATGCGCGGCGCATCATCCCACTGAGTAAAGCTGAGATTTAAGCGAGTTGGTAAGCATTCATGGTGGGTGAACAGCGCGACAAAGGCGGGACAAAGTCAAGACAAGCGCTGACTAGCAATTGAGTGCTTTATGCGGACAAGTTTCACAGGCACAACCAACAAAGAAGGTCGATTGCAGGTACGACATGTGTCGCCCTCCGTTGACTGCAAAGAAAATGTTGTAAACCAGATACCCTTCAAGTGCGGTGCTGCCTATGTTGGGAAAACAGGTAGATGCCTGAATATGAGGTTAATGGAGCCTTAATACGCAAGAAAAAATGACCCTCTCTGCCATGTTGCCGCTCATTGCGCTAGGTGCAAGTGCAAACAAGAAAAAGAACATGAAAGAAAACCAGAAAAAGATGACCCGGCTCCTGGGACAAAGTTTCTCGCCTCTGCGAGGTTTGCAGCTCTCGAATACAGACCAGTGGGAGGCCGCAATGCTAAGTTCCGACTCGGACACACAGGTCTGGGTTGGGACAAGAGCTCTGGAAGTCGCCGAACGCCACGGTCTCATGGCCACCTGATGGCGCTATAACCCCATCCCAACTGCTACCTTGGTCGATGGCAATAAAGTTTATCCTCCTTATTCTTCAGTGCAAAAAATGCAAATGCGAACCGCTGTGCAAGAATACAGCAGTGCTGTTCTATCATAAGAACAAGGTGACGTGCGAAATTGTGGAATCATATCACATCCATAATCTTGGAGAAAAGTGCATCAGCAATCCTTCTCTCACTTCAAGTGCCAACGAAATTCAATATCTTGACTTGCACGTGTCATAGGTTGTTTACCCTTTTGCAGTTGTTTTCTGTTTTTATATTTTATTGTTTGCGTTCACTATATATTAACATTTCTCGTTCTTAAATAAACTTAGTTGCTAGTCAGCGCTTGTCTTGCCTTTGTCCCGCCTTTGTTGTGCGCAGCATTCCTCATTTATTTCCATATTCTGTATTTGCAGAGATTGTATATTATTTCCTACCCCTAAATTTTCTTACTATCGCGCCCCCTCTCTTTCTCTCTCCCTGTCCTCTCCCTGTCCTTTTATTCTCGCTAGTCGAAGCTCAGGTTTCGATGGCCGATGCTGCGACTAGCAACATATTTTTCTTTCATTGTTATTTTATTAATCAATAACCACTAACATCAACTTTTGTGGACGCTGAGTTAGTTGTAGTTAAAATATGAAATGAAAACTAGTTTTGAAGCGAAAAGCTTCTCTACGCCAGCTTTTCGAGCCGTCAGCGGTGCTGCAAGTTTGACCCACTGATCTCCACTGTGTATTTCAGTGCAAAATGTCGCATCTTTCTCCCTTCCGTCCTCTGTTATTCGCGTTTTTGTCGTGTAATTTACTGCAATATCTGAGGGATAAGCCAGCTCAACGCGAGGAATGTGAGCATTGTTTGGGGATCCCTGTGACTTCAGAGGAACCGATGAAAACAGGCATGCAGGTCTCACCCTGCCGCGGCAAAGGAGTTCGTGCATAAAACACCCTGTTCTTATCTGGTTCTTGTCTTCCGAGCGCAATTAGGAGAAGCGGTGGAATGACGATGAGCCTAGGTCATCTTAAAACTGAATTTTCGTGTAGCAAAGAAAAGGCGAAAGATGGCGCAGAAATCCTGACACTCGAAAATCCACTCGTTTTACATTGTACTAAAACTCTGAATGCCCGTTTCCTTCTAATGATCCCGAAATCACGCTATTATCAAGCTCCAAATCGAGTGCGGGCGACCCATTACTCTTAAGGCTGCATTCAGGAAATACATACTAGCCCTGAAATCGACGCTATAGTTGTGCGAGCGATAAAAATTGCTTCATATTGCAAACACCTCTTCGTTCCGACTCAGATTGCCGGCGGCAGCGCCCGGTTGGACCGGAACAGCGTATGCTGTCATTGCCGCCTGCACCAAAATCCCCTCCATAGCGCGTCTCTGTGAGTGTCATGGAGGGGCCTAGCCCATGCCCAGCCCGCTCGCACGCAATCTTCCTCCTGTCCTGCACTCCACAGCTTGCTGCTTGCTGTCGCTGCGCACCCGCCGCGGTGGCTCAGTGGTTAGAGCACTCGGCTACGGATCCGGAGTACCCGGGTTGGAACCCGACTGCGGCGGCAGCGTTTCGATGGAGGCGAAACGCTCAGGCGCCCGTGTGCTGTGCGATTTCACTGCACGTTAAAGATCCCCAGGTGGTCGGAATTATTCCGGAGCCCTCCACTACGGCACTTCTTCCTTCCTTCCTTCGCAAAGTCCCTCCTTTATCCCTTCCTTTACGAAGCGGTTCAGGTGTCTGCCGAGATGAGAGACAGATACTACGCCATTTCCTTTCCCCAACAACCAATTTTCTTTTCCAATTTCGCTGCGCACGGTGGCGATAGAGTCTACTGTATATGTCAACAATTTTAACCATATCAAGCAAAAATGAACTTTATGCAAGTTGTAAGGGCTGTAAAATACCAGATGAAGTTTGTTGATTGTTTTTATATGTTGCTTTGTTTATTTCCAAGTTTATAATTTAGCACTTCATTGGGCCATTTGGCGTTGCAGTCGCCAGCGGCTGCTTGTCACGCGCGCGAAATGAACGCTGCGAACGATCCTCGGTGCTTGGGTGGGGTCAGGGTAGGTGAGTTGGGTAGGGCGTTCTTTGGTGTGGGTGGGCGGGATTGATAGGGGATTAGGTAGGTGGAGCGAAGGAAGGGCCTGCACTAGTGTTTGGAGGCGGGTATCGTACCGTGCAAGGCTCGTCTCAAGGGTGTGCACCATGCGCTTAAATGCCGCTTCAAATTGTTGCTCGAAGCGTTGGGACAGGTGGTCGATGAGGTGATTGTATTTTTCCTCTAGACGCGCGTCTATTTCGGCCAGTTAAGCGTTCATGCGGGCCTCTAGCCTCCCCAAGCTACAGTATGGCGGGGCGACCACCTAATTCCTTATCAATTCTGCGATGGAACTGCCGCCGCTTTTGGGGCAAGCGCTCACCCATCCAACTCCTCCCCCCACACTTCTAACTCCTCCAACTCCATCCAACTCCTCCTCCCCAACACCTGCTGGCAGGAGGGCACCCTTCCACAATCCTGGCGTCACACCAAAATCTTATTCATACCCAAGCCTCATAAACCCCTTACACCGGTAAAGCTTCGTCCCATCTCACTAAAGTCATGCCTGAGCAAGCTTTTGGAGCAAGTCGCACTCGGCCAACTCACTGAACACATGGTGGAGCAAGACCTCTACCCGCAAAGCATGGTGGTCTTCCGTCCACACCTCTATGCACAGAACGCCATGCTTCAGCTCACATAGGATATTTTCGACCGCCTCATACCAGGCCACACAAAAGCTGTCCTCCCCTTAGATCGATACAAGGTCTTTGATCGCCTAGGCGTCAAGCGATCATGGCGGCGCTCTCCCCCTTGAACATAGGTCAACGTATGTACACCGGTATTCAAGTATTCATTACTAACCGCAGGGCCGAAATTCACTTAGGTCCCCACGCATCCAACCCATACTCCTTTAGTTGGGTTGGCACGTACCCCCGGGGATCTGTCCTCTCCCCTTTTCTCTTCAATGTCACTCTCATCCCATTGCCCGCAAACTACAAACCATCCCTCACCTTCGGCATACACTCTATGCTGATATCACTCTATGGACAACCCATGGCAGTGATGGAGACATAGAGATTACTCTGCAGTCGGCAGCTACCCTCACCCAAACACATGCATAGAGTATCGGACTGTCTTGGTCTCCGGAGAAGACGGAGCTCCTCATACTCCGCCCCACAACCCGAAACTGCCCCATAGCCCCCCCGCCCGACCGCGGCTGCTGCGTTTTTATGGAGGAAAAACGCTAAGGCGCCCGTGTGCTGTGCGATGTCAGTGCACGTTAAAGATCCCCAGGTGGCCGAAATTATTCCGGAGCCCTCCACTACGGCACATCTCTCTTCTTTTCTTCTTTCACTTCCTCTTTTACCCTACCCTTAAGGCGCGGTTCAGGTGTCCAACGATATATGAGACAGATACTGCGCCATTTCCTTTCCCCCCAAAACCAATTATTATTATTATTATAGCCCCCATAACCGTGACAATGGAAAACCGGTACATCCCGAAGGTACACACTCTTCGGGTACTGGGCCTCCATATCCAGAACAAAGGAGAAAAACACTCACCATCCACAAAATCAAGCAGATGGAGGAGTCGATGTCCCCCCTAATCCGCCGAGTTTCTAGACACTACCAGGGCATGAGGGAGCATGTCTTCATGCCTTTGTCCTCAGCCGCTTTCTCTTCACATTCCCCTACCTGAAACTCCAGGGCAGAGAAATCTCAACCCTGGATGCCATGATCCGAACAGCATTTAAGGCAGCACTACACCTACCCCTAAATACCTTAGCCAAAAAACTCCAGCTAGACCTACACAACACGATAGGTGAACTTATCGAGGCTCACCGGAGCCGGCTGTGCACCTTTAGGTTTTTTTTGAAGGGCATAGGTTTTTTTTTGAAGGGCTAAAACCCCCGTGCGAGATGGGTCCGAACGCTCGCGCTTGACAGGGAGTAATTATGCATAGCGTACGGTGAGGTGAGGACGCGACTTGCCGGCGCCGCGGCGACTCCGACGCGCAAGGACGTTGTATGCTCTGGGGAAACGGGCCGGCTTAACGAAACGTAGCCGGATAAAAGTAATGCCGCCGCGAAGGCAGCAATGACAGGTTTGGCGCCACTTTGCAGATTTTTGGGGACGCCTGTCAACAGTCGTCGCGAAGACGACTATAGTTTGTTACCCTCGGTGGCGGCGGCTCGGGTGAAATCGATAATTGCCCTAACGCTGGGAACCACCAGGGTCACGGGTTCCCAGGGAGCCTACGACACGTGAATGTGTTTTTGAAGTATTTTCGTGTTTCTCTTTTCACTTTTTAAGGGAGAGAGTCCGAGAAATACTGTGGAAGTATGGGGCGTGGCATGTAAACCTAGTGGGCCAATCATTTTGAAGGCCCATTCCTGCAAAGCCATTCTTTAGAGCAATTTTGATGTTCTTTTTGTGTTGTGTATTTCAGGGAAAGGGGTTTGAACGTTGCAGACACTGGCAGGCGTGCCATGAAGTTTGTTAACCAATCATGTGTTAGTATGTTTTGATTTGGTGGTGCAAAATGTGGGCTGAGATCGGAGGTCTCTACAACCGGGCCCCGGAGCTTGGAAAATCGTTCTGGGCTACGGACAAATGTAATGCATCTTCGGCTATGCCGAGTAGGGGTCTCCCCTAGTGTTAGCCAGTTCCACCTTTTTTGTTTAATCCTTTTTGCCGCTTTATGTTGTCTCCGGTACATCAACTTGTATAATGTAAATTTTTGTACACAAAACCTCAAGTCTTACTCCCTTAAAACCTGCATCCTAATTCGTCGCAAGACCGTCTCTGGCCCGTTTCACATGCATGCGATTTTCGTCTGCGACACTGCGAACTCTGTCGGTCTGCGACTGGGGAGAGCCCTCGGTCTAGTCGCAGACGGCTTGTAATCGAGTTCTGTTAGGTTGGTATTCAGTCGGTGTGTTCGCTCTGCGACTGACCATTGGGGAGCGCCGAGACGGCATGCGACGTGCGTTCACGTTGGAGCTGTTACCGCGGTGGAAACTAAACTCTTTATTCTAATGAAAACATACGGAATAATGCCTTGCATCTAAATAGACGCTGGTCATAAAATCATCAACACATTTATTGTGACATTTCGGTCGCGTTTATTAATGGGTTGGCTATGCAAACATCAAGCAACCTTGCCTGTTCCTCCGACCGAATTCGTTGTGTCGGTGTTGCATGTGAAAGCACTGATCGAAAATCGCACTGCGGCCTCACCAACTACACCGGATATTTTCGGTCCAGTCGCAACATGTGAAACGGGCCTCTGACGGAGCACCCCTGGTGCGAAGAAGCCTTCAGTCAGCCAAATTAACTACCTGTACCTGGCGGTGGGCATTCCTGGGGCGAAGATAAAGAACCAAGTACGTCAGCAAGAGACCAGTACATCTTTACTCCTCCCTTGATCGTGGCCGTGTGCAAATGCTTTCACATTCTTCGAGATTGTTGCAGTTTCTATTGCTTCTTTATCAGAAGTTCCTTGCTAGATTTAAATTGAGCGTGGCCAATAACTGCAGGCATTCAGTTCGATCACCGCCGAGCACGCTTGTGGCTATCGCCGCCGCCGAGTCATTCAGTTCTTAGTGGGCGCGAGCCAGCCCCTTAAACAGTTTCTTTTGGAAACCTTTTGGTTTTCTTCCTGACTGCTGGAGTGTCGTCACCACAACGTGGCAATTTGGATCAGCCTTTGAACATCGAAAAATAATAAAAATATAAAATGTATTATGTAAATGACTATTAAAAATAATTATCAAATAAGCCCCAAGTCTTGTCCCCCACTAAAAAAATAGTTCCGGAGTCATTACCTGTCTAGCCGCGGTGTTTGTCTACTTATTTACTCCAACCAAGTAAGCGCAATGGCGGGAATCAATTGGGCCGAAGTCGACGCTGCCACCGTCGCGTGCTTCAGCTCAGAGTTCATTCAGACAGAGCTCATTCGCCTCGGAATGGACGCTACCGGGTCAAGAGACGAATTAATTCAGTGCTTCACAACGTGCCTAGAAGACGCCCGGGCATCCTTGCCCATGCAATCACCCAGACGGCGCCAGTCGCTTCGAACAGTTTGACTTCTGAACATTTGATGTGCGCTTCGACTGAAGTGCAGTTCTGTGCCTCGCCTCCTACTTCGAAGGTTCAAGCAGCCCCAGATGTGGCCTCCTGCGTCCAACCTGCGCCATTGCTGTTTCTCGCGCAGCTGCTCTTTCGCGACGCCGCAGCCATGCCAGCGCACGAACTTTTTTCGCCGCCACGGCAACCGCAGCCTTTTGTAACAACACTTGGCCTTGTAAAGGAGCCACAGTACTCCCCCACGCTGTTTGGAGTGCCATTGTCTCCAACGTCGACACCGCAGTTCAAAGTCCCTTACATGCCGCAGATACACGTGACAACCATGCTTGACGTATCGTCTAGCTTGTCATTGTTCGAAAACTGCCACAGGCAAAATGCGCGTACCACCGCCGCGGTGGCTCAGTGGTTACGGCGCTCGACTACTGATCCGGAGTTCCCGGGTTCCAACCCGACCGCGGTGGCTGCGTTTTTATGGAGGAAATACGCTAAAGGCGCCCGTGTGCTGTGCGATGTCAGTGCACGTTAAAGATCCCTAGGTGGTCGAAATTATTCCGGAGCCCTCCACTACGGTACCTATTCTTCCTTTTTTCTTTCACTCCCTCCTTTATCCCTTCCCTTACGGCGCGGTTCAGGTGTCCAAACATATATGAGACAGATACTGCGCCATTTCCTTTCCCCAAAAAACCAATTATTATTATTATTAAAATGCCCGTATGTGGATTTAAGAAATTCAACGAACGCAGCAGCTAGCTTCACGGTCGCCAGAAACAACCCGCCTCATCGCCGCAAGTAAGTCGAGAGGCACTGCAAATAACTGGCACCTGACTCTTGGCACGCATTTCCCGAGTTCGGATACGTGTCGTAATGCTTGACGCATTTGCCGACGAGCTGACGCTACACCAATGGCAGCAGCAAGTTATGTCCCTGGTGCAGACCAGCCCTCAGACTCTCCACGACTATGCCTACACAAAGCTTCGCGTGATCGAGAAATATCCAGTGCCGCTGACTGAGTCCCAAAAAATTGAACATCTCTTGCAAGGCATTTTGTGTCCAGGCACAGCGACAAGCATAGCAGCGCAACGTCCGTCGTCAGTATCAAACTTCATTGACATATGCACACAACTAGACCGGGCAATGAAACATATGGGGATCGCAAACAGCCCTGCTCATCGTGTCGAGCAGACCCTTCATGGTCACATTAACGGCAGTCCGCCTTCCAGACAAGCTATTCGGCGCCATTTATATCTGAAGTGGCACCTCCAACTGTGTCCTATTCCAAGCCCAGCAGTGCGCCTTCGTTGCGCGTTTCCCGCCCTCCACATCGTACTTGCAAAGCGGATCTGCCGCCTTCTGAAAAGGAAGCTCGGTACTAAACTCTGTCGCAGCGTTACGGTGTTCCTGCCTTTCGTACACTACAGGCATTGAGTGAAGCTGTTTGCTTCAAGTGTCGTCAAAAAGGCCACCTAGCATCAAAGAGCCCAGTAAAAGAGAAGACTGACAGAACAGCAAGCCTCAGCTGTCACATCACTTCATGCAGCAGGTCCTGAATTGCACGCTAGCTGTAACGAAGACATCTATGTCTCCCCTTTGGAATGTTCATTCTTCACAGCGAGCATCGCACTCTTGGGCTCCTACGATGCTCTTCTGGATACAGGGTCTAAGATAACTATAGTTACCAAGTCTTCAATCAAAGATCTTCCACTGATGCCTTGGACATACACGAGCCCTTAGCAGTAGTGGTGGATCAAATCTGTGTCCCGAAGGCACAGTCTGCCTGAAGATTACAGTGGACCCCATCACAGCTCTTGTGGAAGCCGCTGTCATCAGCAATAATGTGTTACCTGTGATACTGGGTGAAGATGGGTTTCGAGCCAGCAACACAGGAGTGGTTTCGAGCCCCAATACAGCTGAAGTTCGCCATCCTGCCTCTGGTACTATCATACAGGCGCAACAGTAAACCTATCCGCGTGCCTCAAGATCAGTTATTCTTCGTCAGTCCTTCCTGGCTCAATGCACTAAAGTGTCATCTTCACTGGCTCTCCAGGACGTGCCTCTTCCAGGGATGGAGCCCCTTCGGAAACCTTTGTGCAAAACCCGGCAAGAACTAGCCACTGCTGCTCCATAAAGTGCAAGTTCTTCGAATGGCTCCTCTGGAAAAAAAGAACCCATAGGAAACCAATAGCCTATCAGATTATTGACAGCTATGGGTGTGTCAGTGCACTGGTCATATAGGCTTGCTGGAATATTGGTCTTTGGTATATACCAACAGGCCTATAAGACCAGTACGCTGACCCACCCATAGCTGTCAATAATCTTATAGGCTATTGGTTCCCTAACTGTTTTGTAGTTTTAATGGTGCATGGGTCTCATTGTATCTACTGGTGCAGATTTCTGGAGGGTACAGACAGCAATCTTTCTTGTCCCTCCAGAGATCAGAAGTTCCAGGAATAGAGAGTTAGGCAGCAGTTTCATGTATACACAATTTAATACACAATGAGAGCAGCAACTCATAATGGAACATAAGCAAAACTTTGACTGCAAGTAGAGGTGGATTGCAAGATTGTTAGTTCCGACGCATTGGTGCAGTCTCTCCAAACCTAGGGCACCTGAAAAATAAAAAAGCACATTGCAGTTAGCAAAATAAAAAAAATATTTAAAGGGCAAGACACCGCATCGCTTGTTCAAAAAATTTGTACTTTCCACAGTACAGAAGGGACATGCCACTGACGCATGCATATAAATTCTTTGGTACATTAAAAAGAAGAAACATCTCCAATACCAGGTCAACGCACAGCTGGTCTCCCTTGGTTATGGCACGGTATGTTTGGAGAACTGCTCGAAAGCTCTGGCATGCAAATGAGCCTGGAAAAATCCCCGTCCACTCTGCTCTCAGCTCCAATCATGCAGATAGGCATCCTCACGAGGGCGTCCTCATCAACCTCATGAGGATTTCACTCGGTGAGGTGATGGAGGATGGGCGCGTGAAAATTCGTGAGGGCGAGGGAGAAAATTCGTGAGAGAGGAAAGACATAGTGAGGTGAGGGCGAGGGAGGGAAGATATGATGATTTAAGGGTGAGGGAGGGCAAGATACGCTCTCTGAGGGCGAGGGTGGCGGCCACCGTCCCCCGGGCTCATCTTTTTTCTGTGCAGCCCGTTATGAATTCCCGTTTTAAAACGCTATTTCTTAGCGTGACGGTTACTGGGGAAGACTTAGTTTCTGCAGTCTGGAGGTACACGAGGCGAACACGCCGTCTCCCTCGCCGCGATGTACTGAACCGCTCTGAATGCTATGACGAAAAAAGCGCTCTTCTAACTCAAAAAGCTTTCGTTTTTAGAAACTGAATAAATACTTAAGTGAAACACCATTCATAGTGCGCTAACAAGGGGGCACTGGCCGGGCCGTGCGGGTGGCTGCCGGTCCAATGGGAACCGTGGTACTTAAGTCAACATTTTCATTATCTACCCCGAGTCTGTCAGATGACCAGAGTATAGAGTAAAACGTAAAAATTATACCTAGTAAGGCTGTTTAATACCCAAGCTCTAGGCCTTGTTTCCCGGAACGAAGTCCGATTTCAGCTCAATGAGGTTTCAAGGAATTGGCTTCAACGCAAAAAATGCTTCTACGAAATTACACTGTAAAATGAAAGCCAGTTGGCTGCGTTGGTGTGAAATTTGTTCATTCACATTGTGAGTAGTTCAGTAGAGTCGTATCTTCTTTCTATTTTCGGTGGAATTGCGGTATAGGACAGCAGTATCGCAATGTGATGGGCAAAGACAACCACTGTAGCCTTACCATATAAGTATAGCAGAACATTAAAGGAGCCCAGAAACACATTTTCAGTGCATTGTTTTGCGTATTGTTTGCATAGAATGTTATAGTGATGCTATTAGCATCGGCCGTACCATGTATACTGTGGTTTTTAATATTTTAATTAGCTCGAAAAAACAAATTCGTGGCGCTAACGGTGTCACCATAGAGTGGCGGTTTTTAGCAGCGGATATGACATCACTTTTTGCGAGCTTGATGATTGGACAAAGAGTAAATATACTGCAAATTGGGTTAATAGCTAGAGATACGTTTTGTCAAGTTTTTGTGTTTTATATTATATTAACAAATCCAGCTTGTTTTCCCTAGATGAAAGCGCTGTAAATCAAGTAAAACAAAAAACGCCACCAGAGGCACTGGCTACTTTTTGCATCGAAGGACTTTGCGCCTCTCTGTAAACATCCTACGACCTAGCAATAAACACTTATGGCTACTCTTTATGTATCTGAGAGCGGCTTTGCGGAATCGATCCGATCGAGCCATTGCACACTATAAGCGTTCGTTTTGGTCCCAAGGAAGGATGCGTTCGTTTCACATTTAGCAGGCAGTGCGCATCGTCACTTTGTAGATAATCACCGAGCGGTGGCGCCAGACGGCGCCACGTTCCCGTCAACAGCGCGCGCTCCTTGCTCGCCGTGGCCAACTAACGCGCTAGGAGCGACGGGCGATGGTTGGCGGTAATAGTAGCGGTACGCGCTATGCTAAATGTGTCTAATATCTTGCGCAGGCTGTCACACCGTCCCAGTATCTCGCGCTCGAGTTCGGATCCATAAGTAAGGGAACGTCACTGATCAGTGTTTCCTTCTGCGCCGTCGACGTGATGGTGAAGCATCGCTGGGTAAGCTGGGCGTTCACATGCTTGTTGCAACCATGCAAACGGCGCTGCCAGCCTTGGCATGAACGAGTTACAGAGAACAGACAACCATGGCGTGCAAGCTTCCGCCACGTGCTAAGATAGGCTGTTTTGATTGGTCGCCCTGAGTGTCGTCATTGGGAGAGTGAAATGGGAATGGGAAGCTGGCCGAAAATCGATTTGAGGGCAGCATTTTGTTTGCCTGTATTTTGAAATTTCTTCATTGAATAACTCCCGTTCCTATGCATCGATTCTCGTAATTCTTTTTGAGTCAGCATCTGTGTGACATAAAGAATCCATCTGAAGCGTAACCGGCATCCGTTCAAGCGGTCTTTCGCGGCCCCTTTAACCACCTTGATCTCAATCATCGCTCGCTTCGCCTTGAATTAACGAGATACCAAAAAAGAAAAAGTTGTACTGCTCTCCAAATACCTTGAACATCTCTTGGTTTATTTCTGTCCCACGTGAGACGTGTGACCACGTAATCGCGCTCCTGATTTTATGAAGCAAATTTCCTGCAGGCATGGTAGGGAATTGACACTCACCGTTTGGGTAATGCGTAGACGTGCAAGCAAAAAAACCACGGGCAGTTTAGCCTGGGGTTAACCACGAATTATCGTGCGCTAGCACTATTAGCCCTGTTTGTTCATGGTTTATCGTTCACTTTCTATGTTTTTGCTTGACCTGAACTGGCTTACTTTTGTTGATATATGATATGATGTACGTTTGCGTGTTATTGCATCATTTTAGACATGTACTGAGGTAGAATTGGGCATTCTCTACATTCACAGATCTCTGGGAGAGCTGATTCCGCTCCTGAGCTGGGGTGCTACGCGCCACTGCCGTGCGATGGCAGGTGCTGCCATTGGTGGGGCTTGTGAGACCCATGTTGACCCTGAGGAATCTCTCACGACTAATCATCAATTGAACAGCCACGGCGGGCATCTTGCTCACAATCCGGAGGGCAGCTTGTGATGATGTCACAACATCACGTGACCAAGGTAGCCCACGTAGTAGAAGCAGGCTTCTGACAGACAGACAACCGCTTTTCGACGGAGTGGAAGCGCTAGGGCACTACAATGGCAGAACCAGGAATCATTTACTCCAGACCCGAGGAGTTAGTGATTGCCATTATTCAGCCCAAATTCTGCATTTTAGCGACCCGTTTGATTTTCAAGTGGCCTGAAGTTTGACTGCATGGGAAAGCCGGCATCGCACTAGGGGAAGACACTAAAGAAATGAACTTCATAGCTGAGTGAGCGGCGCTAAAAATGAGTTCCGCTGACATCTGCTTCTGACCACTATGTCATCGCCAGTTGTTTTTAAAGCATGGTATTTATTACGCTGAAAATATATTCTGTTAACATTAACTAAATTATTTACAAAGATTTTAGGAAAGTACACGAAACACATCGCAAAAAATGATCCGATGCTGAGGCAGCGATAAAATATCGTGTCATGACACACCGAACATAGGTCGCCGGTTCGAATCCCTGCCGACAGTTATACCCTGCCTTAACTGGTAAATTTATGCTGCGCGAAGCGCGACATCGTATGCCACCACCCCAAACATTCTGGGACGAACGGTTGAGCCGCAATGGTCATATGAAGATTCGTAAAGACGTGGAATTAGGTGTACCCAGGTCGCCGGTTCGAATCCCTGCCGCTAGCTTAGCTCTAACTTAACTAGTCAGTTTATTTTGTACAAACGCTGAATCGTATGACGCCACCCGGAACATTCTGCGGCAAATGGTTGGCTCGCAAATTTTACACGAATGTCGAGACCAAGTGGCCCGATCTGACGCATAGCATATTCATATTGCTCACAGCGCAACAAAGACGGCACGAAGGACGAAGAAAAAGACGAACTGGGTACATATACCGGATCGACATAGTTAAGTTTTGATTTGGAGGGGTGTACGAATATTCGGAAACTTCGAATACCGACTCGAATATCCTCGTATTTGATTATTCGAACGAATCAAACAGTGTATGTTCAAAATTATTCGAAACTAACAGAATACGTCCTCAAATTTTCGAATACATTTCAAATAATTGCCGTGAAGTTCGAATAAGGCCAGCTGTATTTTTATTCCATGAGTTTTCCAAAAACAGGGACCATACATGCCGCATTACCATGCTGCCGCGATCGGTATGCTCGGGATGGAGCGTTCAGCTCCACGGTGCGGTGAATTCGCGTGGCGGTGTTCGTAATCCTCATACATGACCTCTGAGATTAGACGACGCAGCAGGGCCCAGGAAGGTTCAGCAAATCCAGCCTTAATGCCTGACCACGGAGGCCATGCCTCATACGTAAGACCTCGCCCATCTCATGCACTACGATGTAGTGCTAGTTTATTATCTTCCGTTATCAAGAGCAAAAGCCACTTTTCCTATGCGCATAACATGTCAGTGACAAAGTTAATACACTTTGTGTTGCGAACCCCCAGATTGAGATCAGTGATGCTTCTTTTAAAAGACAAGCTATAACTGCGAAGGCAGCGCGTCGCTATTCCTCACTATTGCTCATTGAATATTCGCACGAGTAGCGAATATTCGACAAAATATTCGTATTCGATTTGGTTCCCCATTATTCGATTCGTATTCGATTTGGTTTTCAGCCAAACTATGCGTAATTAATTCGGTAGCAACGCTACACTACTCGTATTCTATTCGGTTTGGAAAAATCTTGGTTAATTGGTTTTTGGGGGTTCTAAGTCCCAAAGCGACTCAGGCTTCGAGAGACGCCGTAGTGAAGGGCTCCGGGAATTTCGACCACCTGGGGTCCTTTAACGTGCACTGACATCGCACATAACACGGGCCTGTAGAATTTCGCCTCCATCGAAACTCGAAAGCCGCGGCCGGGATCGAACCCGCGACTTTCGGGCAGCAGCCGAGCGCCATAACCACTCAGCCACCGCGGCGGCGCTTTGGAAAAAGTACTATTCGCACACCCCTATTGAGTTGTGGTGATCAGGCATCACGCTGCCGCGTGTTATTATATTATTCTGTTATGTAACCGCCTCGGTTACTATGACAACCACTGGGTTACGGCTTGCGTTATAACGCATAACGCTGAGACGCGAAACGCGAGTAGAGATATACGCTCTAAAAGACAGAACAAGGTATGGCTGCGCACATCAAGAGGGAGTGCCACTCCGTTTTGAAGTCGGTCGGTTCATGCACTTCCTTCAGATGAACAATCAGTTGGGAGAAATCTTTACATCCTGCCTGAACGAACTGTCGAGCTCTCGAGCTGTGCTTGTAATGTCGTCGGCATCACGTACCCGCGTTGACGCGTGTTATACCGCTGTCACACGACATTCCTCGAAGGCTTTTCCAGCAAAGGCACTTTTTTCACAAAAGGAGCGAAAGCTTAAATGTGCAGCGAATCTGCTACACGGTGCAGCCCAAAGGTGAAACAGTCGTCGAGGCTTAGCACTCGCTGCTGTGCACTAGCCGGCTGAAGTGAGTGTTTCAAAATAAAGTGGGGAATTCTGTTCATTCGTGGAGATCAGACAATTTTTTTCATTCTAATTGCTTGCTTGAAAGGACTGGAACAGCTGCTGTCGTCAGCAGCAGCAGCTTTTGTGCATTGCCTTTGCCACAAGGGCACTCGGTGTTGCTGCAACACTTTACTGCCTTCCCAGCAAACAACGTACGTCCCCAGGTGCGCCCAGAAAGGATGGAATGTCCCAGTCCCAGTAAAACATTTATCGAACATTTCCAGAATGTAGAGGCAGGACACAGAAACACAAGCAAAAGGGAAGTGCGCCCACTAATGTACTAGAAACGTTTTTTCGAGGGTGTTAAGCAGACACAAAAACAAATCATAGCATTTTAGTCCCAGAAAGATAACCGGGAGCACGTTTTTGGGACCAATGCTTTTCAACAAAAATTGCAAATTGACTCCTCGCTCCTTTTTCTCTCTCCCTCGCACCAAAAGCTACGGGGAGAGAAGGTTTTGCTCTTGCACTCGCCGTTTTAAGAGAACAAGCAGTTTTGTTCGAACAGTTGAAGGAAGCGCATTTCACCCCGCATCTCTTCTGTGGGCCGTCGGCTCCATGCTGCAGGCAGGCAGGCGACGGCGGTCTGCCTTTTTATCGCACCGCCAGGAGCAGCGGTCACCAACGTCCCAGTCTTCTATAGTGTTTCCAACTTCAACACGGTGCGGCAGTTCCTGCAGGCATCTCCAACTACCTGTAGTCCTCGTTGCGCCGCTGTCGAGCAGAGGCGCAGTAATGCCCCCCATCGCTCGTCCGGCTTGCTCGCTGCGCTCGCCCGGCTTCCTCGCTGGACGGAAGCTATCTTGCGCACACGTATTCGCGCAGCCCCTAGCCGCTCGCGCGCAAGCGCCAGCGCGCGGCAGCTCTTGCTCTCATCACTGGCCTATAGTGAACTTCGTAGCTACGGATTCATGGCAGCTTTCCCACGCACCTCGGCGTGCCCACATAATTTCTTTTGGAACTGATGCAGCAGCGAGCGGCGCATCGCAAGTCTTTTGCGCAGTTTCACGGCCCTAAACCACAATGGCGCTCTTACAGGCGTCGTTCGCGGCAGCGGATTTCAAGGCAATGAGCGACTCCTAGCGCGCACTCTGCATCCCTCAGCGCATTCGACGACTGTGGCGTGTTGTTGGTGGGTGCGTGGCCGTCCACTGCGGTCATTGGCGGGAGAGATCTTCGGAAGCCCTCCAGACTTTTGCTATGAGTGCCCATGGATTAACCTGCTCTACTTACATTGCCGTCCTATCGCAGCGGTATAGTTTCAGTTGCGTTCGCGTCGCTGACTTTCAACCTACCCCCACCGGAATACTTGTGCCTTGATCCCCTTGATCTCGCCTCCCACGCCGTATTGTGCCGAACGCGCGGCCTGCTATACCATGGGTGCGGCGTGCCAGGGCTTCTACCACAAGACGTCCCCCCTTTCCATCCGGCTCCAAGCAGTCTTATCTCCACACTTAGTCACAAGAAAATAAAACGGGCGTGTAACGAGGTTGTAAGGCGTATGTTTGAGCGTTCGCTGTGTCATGAGAAAGCGCAGGAGAGAAGGCTGCGTTGAATTCATGTATATAGTTGCAGCATTTTATTTCGTCCCCGGGTTTCCGTTGGCAACGTCGTCAAGGTATGTTGGTTTATGCTCGTTTTTTATTTTCACCACGTAGAATTAATTTTTTTACTCTTTTGAGAACACGCTCAAGCTTACTCCGAGGCTCATGCGAGAGGAAAAGCCAGAGGGAGGTTTCACCCTGCATAATATCCGTGACCTGAAACCGCGTATCTGTATCGTACGCCCATATCGTCTTTTATTTTGGCACCCAGGTTGTTCTTTACATGCGTTTGCTTTTGCGTGTGCATATATGCTTTTGTACCCTTTAGAATGTTTACTTAAGGTGCATCAACTTTCAGCCTGTATTATGTTTTTATTGCTTTATTTTTCAGATTTCTCAGAGCTAGAGAAAAATTTGGCCATTATTATATGCTGGTGCCGTAGTGTTCCGTACATTGCGTGTTAAATGGTGCATACATATGCGTGTCCTATTTTTATTCAATTAAATGCAAAGGTCACATCTAACAAACTCAAATTACATCTGTATTGCGTTACTATTTCCTGTTATATGGGCGGGATCGGGCGACTTTTTGAATTCATATTTCCTTTGTGTGTAAAATTTTGGCAAATTTCATGTTCTTGTGGCGGGAGCAGTGCAGCCCGAAACAAAGAATAGAGAGGCAGGAATCAACGCTGACTAACAACCAGATTTTTGATCCACGTTCGATCGATTATATACATCTTACTCGTGCAATAAGGAAAGAACAGAAGCATGACAAAAGCATAAGATGTACACGTGGTAAAAGATTAGGACAACGCACGCAGATAATCAATTTCACTGTCACGAAACGCTATCGAAAGTATGCTGACGCATATACGTCGATGTTTTGTCGATTGTTGAAGGCTTCTTCAATCTCCCTGGTCACTTGATCAAAATATGGCGTGATGGCCATTGTGTTGCTAAGATGCAGGTCACATTCACGCTCTCTGCAATGTTTTGCTAATTCACTGCTGGTGGCGCCGTTTAGGGATCTTGTGTGCTCTCGAAGCCGTTCATTCAAACAGTGCTCGCTGTTGACTTTGGCGCTCATGTCTTAACTGGTTGGGTGCGGACATGAGCACTTTTACACCAGCTCTTGCACCTACCTTTTTGAGACTGAGGGAAATGTGATTAATGTAACGAATGACCGCGTACGGCTTCCTTTCTTCTGATGTGGTTGTGACATATTTTCTGCCTCTAAGTGCTTGCAGAACCCCTTCTGCGACACTGGATAGCAGTCTCGTCGGGTAACCTGCTGCTTTCAACCGACTGTTCTGGACGTCAAAACTGCCTTGAACTTTATGATGAGAGGATCTCGTCAATGCGGCTCTCATTGCTACTTTTGCTAAGAACTAGAAGAACTAAGACTAGAAATAACAAGTGAACTCCCAGAAAAAAACGTTATGCGACTTCTTTGTTTGACGCTAGCCTTTCTAGGCGCTCACATATGCTGGCGGTACGGACCATGAAGCTAGAAGGGACTGCTCCCCTACACACCTGCGCACTCCAAGATCATCAAGCGGGGGTAGAAAAAAGCAGAAGTGAGAGCCGCATTGACGAGATCCTGTCATTATGAAGTTCAAGGCAGTTTTGACACCCAAAACCGTCGGCTCAAAGCAGCAGGTTACCCGACGACACTGCTATCTAGTGTTGCAGAAGGGATTCTGCAAGCACTTAGAGGCAGAAATTATGTCACAACCACATCAGAATAAAGGAAGCCGTAGGCGGTCATTCCTTGCATTAATGGCATTTAATACAGGCTCAAAAGGGTAGGAGCAAGAGCTGGTGTAAAAGTGCTTATGTCAGCACCCAACAAGTTTAGAAGCCTGTGCGCCAAAGTCAACAACGAGCAAAGGAAAAAATCAATGCAAGAAAAAACACCGGAAAAAACATGCGAAATGTGTGAAAAGCGGGGTTTATGAAATACCTCTGTGATGCGGACGCACCTACATTGGTCAAACAGGGCGCTGTTTGAATAAACGGCTTCGAGAGCACAAAAGATCCTTAAAGGGCGCCATCAGCAGTGAATTAGCAAAACATTGTAGAGAGCATGAATGCGCTCCGCAGCTTATCAACACAATGGTCACCGTCATATTTTGATCAACGAATCAGGGAGATTCAAGAAGCCTTCAACATCCGACTAAGAGCGACGTATGTGTCTGCATACCTTCAATAGCGCTTCGTGACAGAGAAATTGATTATCTGCGTGCGATGTCTTAATATTTCACCACGTGTACATCTTGTGCGTTTTTCATTCTTTTTCTTTTCCTTCTTATACGAGCGAGACGTATATATTCGACGAACGTGCATTAAAATACGGTTGTTATTCAGCGTCGTGTCCCGCCTCTCTCATTTTTGTTTTGTGCTGCGCTGCCCCCGTCACAAGATCACGCACCAGCCAGCCCAGAATTTCACCTTGTTAAAGCTCATTTCACGTAAACACGTAAGTCTGAATGGCCTAGCCAGCAAGCATTCACGCGAGTGGACTGATGTATTACACCACCTGTAACGTAAGCATGTGCTTGAAATTTGGCACATATGTGCGCTTAGATGCCTGAAGTGTGCATGAAAAAGAAATAATTTTATTGAGCCAGAGCCGAGAAATCTAGAAATGATCTTTTGGGGCCGTCCCTGGGACGCCCAACTTTTTGGACACGGCTACTTGTGGGGACGTTTTTTGGATGCCTTCGGGAAAAATGAGGACCTCCTGGAGACATTCCAAATGTCCTGATGGGGTATTTCTGGGAGATTTTGAGGAGGTTTTGTGTTTGTGGGGTAAAATCCGGGCATAAAATATAAACACCGTACAAAAATCAAAGCTAGACCAACCTTTTGTATTTTTAAAAGATGTTTTCAAACATTCTTGGCTTCATCTAATTTTTTTTCATTTCTTTTACTTTTTGATGTGGATGGCACTGCCGTCGCAGGTTCTCGAAGGCCGCGCCTTTGGGCTCCAAAGGTCTCGGACGGGAGCCTTCGCCTCCAAGGCCCTTTGCGGCAAAGGCGCAACATTTGTGCCGTGTAGCTGCAGTCCTTAAGCCTTTGGATATTAGGACCCGATTCTCAACGGCCTTTGCGGTGCCCGTGTGACAGGGGTATTAAACTGTCAGTCTCTAATGCTGTAGTTTGAATGCATGGTCTTCGTGGTCTTTCATCTGTGCTCGTGGAAGCGTCATCCAACGAGCATTCAGCAAACCGCGCGGAATGGCGGGAGATTAGAAGCAGTCAAATTCAGAATACCCAGTGCTGTAAAATGTCATCGAGCTGTGGTAATTCAGTGAGCTGTAAAATTTCCTTGTTCTTTGTCTATTTTGTGCTTAGCACTTATTGTAATTGTCGTGTTAAACGATACTGCATTGTTTATAAATCTTCTTGACACACACACACACACACAAACACACACACACACACACACACACACACACACACACACACACACACACACACACACACACACACACACACACACACACACACACACACACACACACACACACACACACACACACACACACACACACACACACACACACACACGCACACGCACACGCACACGCACACGCACACACACACGCACACACACACACACACACACGCACGCACGCACACGCACATCCACCTTTAATAATAATAATAATTGGTTTTGGGGGAAAGGAAATGGCACGGTATCTGTCTCATATACCATTGGACACCTGAACCGCGCCGTAGGGGAAGGGATAAAGGAGGGAGTGAAAGAAGAAAAAAGAAAGAGTTGCCGTAGAGGAGGGCCCCGGATTAATTTAGACCATCTAGGGATCTTTTACGTGCACTGACATCGCATAGCGCACAGCACACGGGCGCCTTAGCGTTTTTCCTCCGTAAAAACGCATCCGCCGCGGTCGGGTTCGAACACAGGAACTCCGGATCGGTAGCCGAGCGCCCCAATCACTGAGCCACCGCGGCGGGGTCATTTGTTTTCCCCCAAAACCAATTATTATTATATTCAGCGCACACCGCGACAAACTTACGCTACTGACGTGCGCACCGGAAAACTAAAAAATACCAAAATAGCTACCCAATGTTGCCCTCCTTCGACTGCGTTTTCGCTACCGTTTCGCTAGACTGTAGATAAAACTCAGCCAATAACTGGAAAAAATTGTTATTAACATAAAACAAGACTCAGTGTGGTCTCAGCGTGGGTTTTTGCATATTTGCCTATAAAACGCAAAATAGAAAAAACGTTTTACTCACTGTTATCATACGGTCCTACCGTCCTACACTGGAGTGTCGGCATGCGGGAAACCACGATAGCTGATCATTTTTCTTTCTTGTTTGCTTTATTTCTTGTTTGGGAGAGACGGGAAAAATGTATTCCTCTCGTAACCTTACCCGATGTGAGCGCCGTGCGACCGTCTCTCCGCTGCGGGCACTTCTACAAACTAGAACATAGTTTGTTCAAAAGCGTTGCGCGCCGGATCCTCTGGGACGTGAGGCGGCATTTTTTCTGTTTGCCTCAGCGTACCTTATCCTTAAGGTGGCAAATAATTTACGTTACTGCAATGCTTAATGAGCGCCATGGGATCGGCATGTGTTGATTTTGAGATCAGAGCCTGAGCTGGAGAACGAAGCAATGAAAAACAACTAGAACCACAAACCGACTGGTCTCGTAGGAGCCTTGAATGATGCATATCAGTCTGTCAGTCCCATGGACAATGGGTATTGGTCTATGCGGCAAATATGTATGAGTCGATAAGGTGTACTCGATTCTCTATTGGTCTAGTACTTTTCGTTACAGCCCATCATAGACCGATACAGTCAATACCATATCCTATAAGACATATATGTATTGATCAATAAGGTGTATCGGTTTCTGTATTGGTCTAGTACAAATGCAGACACAATCCACAGAGAAATTATACCGCCAATACTAATTTACATACGACCAATAAATTTCGCTATGGTTTATTTTTTGTTTCCTACGGTCGGCTCGGATGGTCACAGAGAAACGCTGCCAAGAAGCGACACCTCTGCAGAAGAGGGTGGAACGTACAGTTCCGTGCGGAAAACCAGTGTTTCAAGGCAAAGGTAAATCACCTTGAGGAATACTACTCGCGAGTCAAGACAGCGTGACAAGTTCACTAAAGCAGCCAAGGACAAGGCAGTAGTCGTTGAAGAGCGTAAGAGAGGAGAGGGTGGCTTGAAGCAAAAGTGTGTCAGACTTGAAATGCAGCTGAAGGAAAAAGAAGACAAAACTAAGAAAATCAAGGCCGCCCAGAGGCAACCATCAGATATTGCCACATCAGTAAAGCTTCATCCTTCTAAGTCCCGACTGACCAGTAGTCAGCCTAGTGGTTCCAGTGCGGAGTTTCCGAAACGTTGTAAGCAGCTCGAACGTCTCGTTCAGGAGAATCGCCGCCTGAGCTTTCAGCTGAAAAAGAAGGACCAAGAGATCCACCGACTCAAGTCTCAGCTGCAGCCGCCGACAGCCAAAGCAGCCGCAAATACAAAGACTCCCGTTAAGACTCCTCGTAGAACACTGCCGCTGCCAAACTGCAATGGTCAGCGACAAGCCGCTTCAAGACAAGCTGTGTTGGCAACCTCGGCTACGGAACAGCAGAAGAGCATTGCCACAGGCAAGCGGTTAATCACTTGCAGCGTCTCGTCAGGCAGTGCACACGGCCCACCTATCTCCAGAACTAGGAAATGGACCTGTGAAAGTGCTGTGTTTGTTCCTTTTTCGCTTTGTTTAGAGTTGTTCATGTCTGTCTTTGCCTTTAATTTATGTAGTGCTTTTGTGAATCTGCCAAGCCTGTTTCTAGTTGCCATTGCCATTTGCCACCTTGCCTATTGCCCATGCCTAGAGTTTCCTTGCCTTTTGCGCTCATCAAAAAGGGCTTTGATCAAAAATGTGGGGCCGGATGTGCCCAGTTTCATTTCACCAGCCGCACGACAGATGGCGACACCTTTCCAGCATCGCCTCCCTCATGGTGGTGGTGGTGGTAGTGATTTATTTAAAATAACATAAAAGGAAGGTAAAAGATTTTTGCTAGCCCCGGCATCTGCCATCACGTGCGGCGGCACCTGAGCTGGGGCAGCGGAAAGAAAGGATAGCAGGCAGGTGGGAGAAATGAAATAAAAGAGGTGAGGGGACAGAAGAAATACATGGGGGGAGGTAAATAGTACACTACATAAAATAGATATGCACTGCATAAAAACATTAAAAGTGAACACTATAAATGCAAAATAAATATACTATATACATTATTTACACAAACAGTCAAAAAGTCAGTTGTCTTCGCGGCGCGCGTGTGCTGATGACGGGAAACTCGGCAGTCATTGGTCACACGCGCGCCGCACTTTGCACACAACAGCTGGTGTGGGGCGCCCAGCTGTTAGAGCGTCCGAGGTAGCACACACGAAGCGTTCAGTCACAGCACTGTACTACCTGGCGCAGAACAGGCGGGACGTCAAGCCCGCCTGTTCGAGAAATACACACAGGCTCACCAAGGTTCGCTCGCGGGTGCGCGCACTGCCTTGCGGCCACAGGAGCGTCTCGAGCGAGTCCGGGAAGATGCCCAGCGCTCTGTAGGCCGCGAGCATATGCGTCAGCGAACGCGGTGCAGCGTAGGAGTAGGTGCTCCATTGTCTGCACTGCACCGCATCCATCACACACATCACTCGTCGCGATTCCGTGTCGCACCCGTCGTATCCCGGGCCACACGCAACCAACGCGCGCGCGGAGGATCATTGCGCGTTGCTGCCGCGAAAGGGCACGGCAGCCGTTGAGGCTGGGTAAGCGCTCACCTCCGGCGATGCGCGGGTCCGGGTGCTGCTGTCGGAGATGTTCCTGGATCACCGCACGCACATCCTCCAGCGAGAGGGGGTGGTCACTGGCTGGCAGCTGGTGGGCGGCGGTCGCGAGACTGTCGGCCTCTTCGTTGCCCGCAATGCCGCAGTGGCCTGGCACCCACTGGGCCCGCACAACGCATCCTTGTTGCGCGAGCCGCGCGATGCCGGAGCGGATGGCTCGCACGAGTGGTGTGCCACGGCCGTTGCACTGCAGGCGGGTGAGGGCGGAGCGGGAGTCACACAGCAGAGCACTCCTGGGTGGCGGGGGGGGAGATTGTGAGCAACAGGTCCACCCCGAGCTGCAGTCCGAGCAGTTCTGCGGTGGTGGACGAGCCCAGGAATGCTGCGTGCGTCTGGCTGTGCAGCCGCAGGGCGGGGATGGTGGCCGCCGCTGCGAGGGAGCAGCTGTCTCTGACCACTGAGCCGTCTGTATACACGAGGAGGTAGTCCCGGAGTTCCTCGTGTATGACGGCTCTGGTCAGCTGCTGCACAGCGCAGAGGGGTGTGCTCCGCTTTCCCGCGATGCCGACGATGTCTCGCTGCATCTCCGAGGCAGCTGGCCAGGGCGGGCAGGGTCCGTAGGGGGCGGCGGCATCAGTTAGGCGCTCGTACTCCTGCAGCGCCGCGCCCATTCTTGAGTGGGGATGCGAGCGCAGACGCTGCAGAAGCGAGGCGCCGTCCGGTGCGCGGTGCTGGCGATCGATGTGATGCAGTGCCCTGCGCGTTGCTTGGAGCTGGAGCGGCCAAGCTCCTGCCATGGTTCCCTCCGTTCCCGCTTTTAGCCAGTGGGTCGACGGAGCAGCTGTCAGCCTGTCTGACATGCCGTGAACTTGTGGAAACTTTTTCGAGCCGTGCTGTCGCGCTGTAGCCAAGTGGTTTCATGGGTCGACAGCAATAAAAGCTGTCAGTAAACTCCTCAAGCCTTCACTTCAGTCATCTCGCCACAGCCACGCTCTCACAACATAGCTCTCGCTACGCATATCCTGGCCTAGCTGAACAACGCAGTGCCATTTTTTTCTCTCTCGCTATCATCATCGTTACTTTCATCATCATCATTACATAACCCTATAATCATCATCGTAGCGCAGCGGTGGCCAAATGGGAAACATCCGCCTCGTATGCGGGAGGTGCGGGGTTCGATCCCAGTGCCGCCGGGTACCCACCGGTGACGCAATGGGTACAAGCTTTCGCCTGGTCTGGTGCTCGGCTTATTAAAGGTGCAATGATTAGGAAATCGATCTTTGACTCCACCTTGAGAAGTCGAAAATACCTTAATTGTGCCATGGCGATCATTGGCCATAGGTGCCCTTGTGCCAAAAGAACACCTTCCGCTCGTTTTCAGAAAAGGAAAGGCGCATAAGAGCGTCATAGTAGGTGTATGCCACCGCTTACTTAGAGCGCGATTGAGGCCTCCACTCACCCCGCGAGCCAGTTACACTGGAAACACGTGGGTGAGGGTGATGATGATGTTGAAAACATTATTACTGGCGGAGCTCTTATAGTTCAAACTTTAAGATATGAGCTGGCTCCTGGTCGTGGGAGGTGGCCTTCAGCCCATGCCTGACGGTGACATTCTCCGTCCATTGCACTAGCCTCAGGAGCAACGCCGGATCGGAGCTATAGACCACGACCTCCCACCCCTCCAAGTCCGCGAGGGCCCCTTGGGTCTGTGGTTGCAGTTGTCGGCAGATAAACATAATGTGGCCCGAGAGCCACATTCGACCACCCGTGGGCGAAGCGCGGCCCTCAAATGACGAGGGTCATTTGAGGGCATCATGAAGCAATATCCGCCAGCGTCCCCTAAGCCACGTAATTGGTTGTTTTTTTGGGGAAAGGAATGGCGCAGTACCTGTCTCATATATCGTTGGACACCTTATACACGCCGTAAGAGAAGGAATAAATGAGGTAGTGAAAGAAGAAAGGAAGAAAGAGGTGCCGTTGTGGGGGGCTCTGGAAAAATTTCAACCACCTGGGGATCTTTAACGTGCACTGACTTCGCATAGCACACAGGTGCCTTAGAGTTTTGCCTCCATAAAGACGTAGCCGCCGCGGTCTGGTTCGAACACGGGCACTCCGGATCAGTAGCCGAGCGCCCTAACCAATGAGCCACCGCGGCGGGCAAGCCCCGTACCTCAAAATCGCGATATAACTGTGGCTATAAAGGGTTGCCTCCCAGCGCTCATATGTCGGATCGGGATTGCTGTCCAAGACTGAGTTTTCTTGACATTCCCAAACTCTGTCAAAGAGTGTGCCAACTGCTCCACCGAAGGGCAGGACGAATCGTAGGTATCTGGATACCATTTACTCATCAATTAGGGATTTGGCAGAGTATTAGTTTATAGTCGACTGATTATGTGCTCTTCAAATTTGCTAACAATTTTGTGAGGAAGACGATATTTCCTTCTTATGATCTTATAATACTCCCTAATTTATGCGTAGCTTAGTAACGGTGAGGGGTTGTTAACTGTGTCAGAGAGAGGCTGCGTGCCGGATGCTCGGAAGAGTAGAGCTCGAGTAGCTGTGTTGGCCGCCTCATCGCCCGTCGTTGAGAGGTGCCCTGGCGGCCAGGAAATCTGGACTTTGAAAGGATTGGAAGGATAAGACGTTTCCAAAATTTCACAACACGGAGCGCGAACGCGACCTCTGAGGTAATTGCGCGCCGCTGCTTGTGAGTCGGACATAGCAGTTGCCTCGCTGTTCTTTGATATCGCTAGTGCGATAGCTGCTTCTTCAGATTATGTGGTATCCCCCGCTTGGATAAGGCTGCTTGCAATTATATCCCCTCGGGGTGAAACTCCCGCAATTATCGCGACCCCGATAACGGGTCCAGCCTCATGGACGTAGGTCGTGTCCTTGCTTCTATCCCAACGCTTAGAGAGGGGTCTAGCTCTGGCTAGTCTGCGTACTCTATTGTATTCCTCATCCATGCGCTTTGATACTGGGTAAGTCGTGATGTGTGATCTCATGTGCATGGGCATGTCGATCTGATCAAAATCAAAATGATCAAAATGTGCGGAGTATTAACCTTCCGCTGGTTGTCAGAATAGGAAAGGCGCATGACTGTCTCTAGTTCTATAGGCGAACGCCACTGCATACTTATAGCGCGATTCAGGTGTCCACTGACACCGTGACCAAGTTATACTTGCTCTCGCATTTAGACGTCATAATTGCATAGGTATCTCCATAGTTTAACGGTTTGAGCTGCTAACAAGTTCATTTTAATTAACAGTTTGGTGGAACGCTTTGGAAGAGCTTAAATAAAGAAATAAAAAAAAATCTGATTGGATGCTGTGAATAATGCTGTAAGGTGTGCTAAATAAGCAGCTATATCTTGCCGCGCTGGATAAGAAAACATGCGGTAATTAAATGTCCACTAGATGGTTCCGTGATACCATAAGTCAACCGTCCCACTATAGTTGTCTTATTAAGAATAAGGGCAAAAGAATTGAATTGATGCCCCCAAACCGAGCCACAGTTGAAGAAATAGATAGTGGAAGTTCTCACCCGAGGTGCCTAACTAGATCTAAAGACGGGGGCGCATGTTGGGCGCCGGAGCTGACGTGCCCGTCAGCCACACCCTTAAGGAAAAATAGGAGGCAGAGGTGTGGTATAACATAAAGCTCCGCAGGTATGCATAGCCCGGAGAGTGCTACAGAAGGTGAGGAGTGTCAGGGAACCCATCGGAATGGCATCAATGCAGGCGACCCAAACGACGCACAATATTGTTTATGGTTTATAGGGGTTTAACGTCCTAAAGCGACTCAGGCTATGAGAGACGCCGTAGTGAAAGGCTTGGGGAATTTCGACCACCTGGGGTTCTTTAACGTGCACTGACATCGTACAGTACAAGGGCCTCTAGAATTTCGCCTCTATCGAAATTCGACCGCCGCGGCCTAGATCGAGCCCGCATCTTTCGGGCCAGCAGCCGAGTGCCATAACCAGTCAGCCACAGCGGCGGCTGCACACAATATTGTGGGTAAGGCGGGCTGTAAGGAGGCAATATGTTGGAGCAGTGATTCAGGTTGTACCCTCGGCGCGCCTCATCGACGTACACGGCAGGGCGCAAAGGCGTCTGAGAGCGCTCACCTCAGCGAGCCGAGAGCGTCGGTGGAGACGAAGATGAAGGCTATCAGACTGAGAAAGGGGGCATCGACCAGTGCATTTCAGGACGCGGGAAAAGCGCCCTGGAGCTTCCATGCTTATGCTTATGGAAATTGCTTATGGCCTAGCTTCCCGTGTTCGAACCCGACCGCGGCGGATGCGCTTTTATGGAGGAAAAACGCTAAGGCGCCCGTGTGCTGTGCGATGTCAGTGCACGGTAAAGATCCCCAGGTGGTCGAAATTATTCCGAAGCCCTCCACTACGGCACCTCCTTCCCTTCTTCTTTCACTCCCTCCCTTGTCCCTTCCCTTAAGGCGCGGTTCAGGTGTCCAACGATATATGAGACAGATACTGCGCCATTTCCTTTCCCCAAAAAAACCAAATATTAATTAATATTATTATGGCCTAGCACTGTTAGGCCAGGATATATGTAGCGAAAGCGCGGCGAGATCTGCATCGAAAGAGTGCATTCACTAGATGCGCCTTTATTCACAGATAAACTTGAGCTGCCGTGGCGGAGTGGCAGCGTCTTCGCCTCAAACGCCATAGGCCCTATATTCGATTCCCAGCCACGGACAGGTTCTTTTTTATTCAGTGAGTGTGCGGGGGGTTTCAGTGGCTCCCATAGATGCCGCCACCTAATACGATGGTTAGCGGTTAAGCGCAGGCTCTGCTAAGGCGCGTTTATACTCCGGCGTAAGGCGCGCGCGCGTGCTGCATGGCGACCTAAAGTCGGCAAAGCGAGACATTGCGCTTGACCGCCGACGCGTTCGGCGGCATCGGCGCACTCTGACCGCACTGGCGGTGACTTTGAGCTTGTCTCTATTTCGCGCCGAGTGCGCCAGCCGCCACCGGCCCGGCAAGACCGGTTCGGCTCCCCGGCGAGGTACGCGTTGTGACGTCATGCGCCTCCTCGAAGCTCCGCCAAGGCGAAATTGCAAGTTCGCGACCAGTAAAACTTTCGCTTTAAAAAAAAATTGGCAGTGGCTTAGCTCCGCTATGCAAGGATATACGTAGCGGAAGGCACGTTTCCCTTGCTGAGCTTGTTGTTGGCACTGTATGTTTAGCAATCAGATACATGTCCGCTTGAAATGTCCAGGTCGAAGATGAACCTTCGGAAACTCGAATAGCGTGATCTGTCACACGACGGGCCTTCACATCCTCTTCGGTTGGTTGCCGTTGACTGACGCCTTCCATACAGGCTCCATCTCAGCGGCTATGCAGTGTCTATTACGCTCGGCAGTCGGGCGTCTCCGCTTTGCAAGGCGTTCCTCTGCCTGTTCGGGCGTCTCCGCTGCTCTCTTTGCCTTCTGACGCTCATTCTCTTTTTGATAAGTAGCCAACTGCCAGGCGACAACCTCGGGATCGGAAGAGTTAATTTTCTCTTGTTTATACCGCCGTTTAGCAGTGGCTGGACTCTCCTTTTGTGCATCCATATGAAGCGTTGCGATACAGCCGCCGATTACATCTCCGCTTTTTATACGCAATGCTGCGCATGCGACGACGCGCGGTTCGGGTGATGAAAACGGTGTGACTTCATACCAAACGGCGGCGAGCCGCGCGATGTGACGTCATGCCAGATAGCACCGCCAGCGCGCAAAGCACGGTAACCTTCTCGCATATCTCAGTGGACACCCGAACCGTGCCATAAAGGAAAGGATAAAGGAGGGAGGGAAACGACAAATCGCGCGGCGCACCCCCTCCTCCTCGTCGGTTGCCATGGTAACGGCGCATGCGCACAACTGCCCTCCCGCATGCACCATGGTAGCGCATGCGCACAACTGGCGTCTCGCCTGTACCGTGAAATGCTCGACTGGTAGCCTAGTGCAGCTCCCGCTACAAAAGACGCGAAGGTGAATGTACTGATGTGGGTCTCAGTGATCGTCGAAGCCAACACCCGGCTTCTGCCTGGAAAGAACACATACTCCGAGGTCTTCTATGAATGACGCAAAAAATGAGACGGTTATATTCTTTATTTACAAGAGGATCAAAGAGAGCTCAGAGATGCGTCTTCAAAGAGATTATACACCACGAGTCACCACGAGTCCACACACACTGCCTCTGGTGCAGGCCTTTTGAACCAGTAAGGCTCCCCAGTGTCCCTAGGCCGCAGCAGGGCACGTGGCCAATAGGCGTGTAGGAATGAATTCCATCACATACACGGTCACGCTCTTGTCCTCATTGGTGGCCATATGGTTGCGAGGCAGCCACCTTGAGGATGACGAAGGTGCCCTCTCCGTGGCGAGCGTTCAGCAATGCCCGGCACGCGCCCCGCATCGCCGGCAGGTTCCAACTGAAGCGTGTACCATGTGAGACCTTTGGGCGTCCTACATTGCGACGCCAGATTACTTCCGTTCCTTATGTAGCCAGTGGCTCCGCCGGTGAATGGCGTCTCATGGTCTCTTGCAGGCCAAGTCATAACAGTAAGGTTAACGTACTGCGAAAGTATGGCCGGGAACACGAACTTGAGGAGGTCAGTTTCATCACTTTCTGCTATAAAACGCGGCTGCCGGAACTGGCCTAGCGCCACTTGCGGGCGGAGTGAGAAGGAATGGGTTTTGGCTGGGCGTGTAATGCGAAAGAAAGCTAGGCGTAACGCTAAGCGTAAGCGTTAAGGGTAACGGACTGATACGAAGAGAAGGCAAGTGTAGCTGGGGCCGGCAGAAAGTTAGGTGGGTGGATGAGTTAAAGAAGTTTGCAATGATAAGATTGTCGCAGCTGGCAAAGCACAGCGTGAATTGAATATGCATGCGAGAGGCATTTGTCCTGCTGCTGCTGCTAATCTTGATCGTGAATGGCTCTTGGACAACAATCGCGGAACTGACAAGGAAAAAAATTACAGGATTGCATTGAAATCTGCTTAAGAGCGGAAATGCGAAATCCTTTTCGTTTCCAATCTAGCTCGGTTCCTTTTTTATTTTTGTGTTATGGGGAGTAGGCTTAACTATGTCGACGTCCATGGCTACTGTGACATCAGTTTCCGGGACTGGCAAACTATGCCGACGTCCTTGACTATCATGACGTGCCAATGACATTCGCGGGACTCGAACTGAAGGCCTTCACAAAGCTCCAACGCCCGGCCGTTTATTTTTTCATTAAAAAATGAATGTACAAGGATACTATACGCACAATGATATTGGACCAGTAGCCAAAGGCTAGTTACGGTTCCATCACACTACTGTACATTAAAAATGCGACAGGCGAAGACGACACATTGCGTTCATAAAAAAAGTAAGATTCTCAAGAGTTTAGGGATAAAGAAAATAAGCGTACACAATACACACATCCTCACACACGCACACACTCAAAAAATACCACACCGTAATTTCACATATTCATCAGGAACATTTTGATAGATTGCACGTTTTTTTCACTTTAATATCATCAGGTAAACTATTCTAAACCAAAAATCCAATAAACTCAATTAATCTTTGGCAGTAACTATTGCGACACACTCGTAAGTTGAAATGTTTGGCACTAGCCGCTCTCGTTTCCCTTTTAGGCCATATAAATATGCTATGGGCAAGTGGGTCGTCGTTGATTTGTAAGATTTGGTGAATTGTCTGCGCTACCTTTAAAGTGTATATTGAGTGAAAATGCGGAATACGGGTTGATTTAAAGAGTGGTTTTCTAGACTCAGATAATTTTGGATAAGTAATAATTTTTACCGCTCTCTTCGTCAACCGGATCACAGGTTCGGCATATATTGGATACGTGTTACCCAATGACTCTATGCAATAGATTAGTTGGCTCTGCATAAAAGCAGTGTACTGTATGCGAAGCATTGCAAAAATTGAAACATTCTCGTGCTTGCATCAAATATGGCATCCATAAGCTGACTTTGTGCAAACCTGTTTACTTGATTTTTCCAGTCATAATCAAAATGTATACAAAGATATTTGGAGTTATTTGCTTCTCGTAGTGGCACGCTATTTAAATACAATGCAACATCCTTGTAGTTTAACTTTTTTTCCTTGAACTACATACAGCGTATTTAGTTTTCTGAATGCTGACGGAGAGATCATTGTTACTGCACTAATTAAGAATAATTTCTAATTCTTCGTTTATTTTATTGTTAAGCTAGTTTATTGTGTCCCCTATAAAAACTAAGCAGTGTCATTGGCGTGCATTATTGTTTGGGAATACTGTAACGAATAGTACACCAAAAACACTCGGGGACCAAGGAGCTACACAGCCGGTAGAGCGAGCACGAGCAGGAAGAAGATTTTCTTCGTCCTCTGCTTCTATCGCCTGAGTTCCCTTCGTCCTCCTCTTCTATCACCTGTGTCATTGCTCCCTCCCCTGCAGCATCGCCCCGATGCGGCCATCGTGCGCTAGAGTGACGAGCAGAAAGCGAGCGTGCTAGGGTGAGGCACGAGGATCACAACATAGAACAGGGCACAGCGGTCAGCCTCAAGTTCAATCGGGTGGTCGGTCGTGGTACGGCTTCATACGAACGACGTGCACAACGTCGGTAAGCTTGCGTCTGTGGGATGAGCTGGCTTGGGTGGCGCCATGACGCAGGACGATGCTGTGGACAAAAAACTCGGCTACTTCGGCAGCAGTTCCGCTCGCAAGCGACGTGGTCTCAGCATAACGTGTCAAGTCGTCCGTCGCAACTGCGATCCACCGTTTTCCAGTGGATGACTTCGGGAAGGGGCCAAGGAGATCCACTCCAACTTGTTGAAAAGGGATCTTCGGTGGCGCTATTGGCTGAAGAAATCCGGCTGGTTTCATGGGTGGAGACTTCCGGCGTTGGCAGTCGCGGCAGGTTCGCACGTAGGTCTGCACTGATGGAAGTAATTTGGGCCAATAGTACTTCTCCCGAATCCTTGACAGCGTGCGACTGACTCCCAAGTGACCGGCGGACGGCTCGTCGTGACAAGCGCTCAAGATGTCATGTCGTAACCGGGTGGGCACCACGAGTAAAAATGTTTCGGTGGACTTTCCAAAGTTGCGCTTGTAGAGAACGCCATTTCGCATGGTGAAGGATTGCAGGCCACGACGAAAAACACGCGGAACCCGACCACTGTGACCTTCCAGGTGCTCGATGAGCGGCGCTAGCTCCGGGTCCGTTCGTTGAAGCTGAGCCACATGGGATGGGCTAAGGGCACAAATGAAAGGAAGATCTTCGGTGATTTCTTGCGGACCGTGGTGCACGGGCGCGCGTGATAAGCAATCCGCATCTTGGTGCTGCCGGCCCGACTTGTAAACGACAGTCACGTCGTTCTCTTGCAAACGGAGGCTCTACCTAGCCAACCGGCCGGACGGATCTTTAACCTTTTAAACGCCGCACTATGAAGCAATAGTTAAAAAACTGAAATTGATGTTGATAATTTGCATTGGCCTTCTAAATTAACTATGAAAAAAAATACAGCCGCATTCAAAAAGACTTAGTAGGTTTTTTTGCATGTTCCATTTTTGGAACATTGGCGTTTCCCATATGAAAAACACAAAATTTGTCTAGAACAACTTTTATTGGCTGCTAAATGTGTATTGCTTACTCATGTTAACAGAAGAATAAATTTTAGCGTCATACAAGGCCTTTCAAAAGTATAAATGTTTATAACAAAGCTTGCGAAAATTTCTTTTTTCCATCCTACTTGCTGTAGGTCGGTGAACCCTTTACAAGCCATGGTATGCTGCAAAGCACTTCGTGTGAAGGCGCTTTTTGCACTGCTGACACTGGTTCGTGGTATTTTTCTTGCACTCTGCACACCTGCCCTGAGTTACTGAGATGATGTAGTGGCCATCAGTTTTTCTATCCTCCCGTTTCGGATGAACCCGAGGTCCAGGCCGCACAGTGATTATCTGCTTGAGGTGCAGCAAAGACATGACGACGTCCCGCCGAAATGCTATGTGCGTCATGGCGGCATAAGTTCCTTTGTGAAGCTCGCAGTGAAGGAGCCATCCTGCGACGACAGCCATGTTCAGACCATTGCTGAAAAGCTTCCACCACCATTTTTTGCTTCGAAGTCTTGGGCGATAACTTCCGAGGAAGCGGTCGAGAACATCTACTCCCCCCATGCCCTCATTGTATTTCTTGATCAAATATGGTTGAGGAATGTCTACCTTTTTTTTCGCGCGTCGTGAGAAGCGTTTTGCCGTTCCAAGAGGCTCATGGCCGAGGTGGTTTGAAGAAACTGTGACGACTGCGTTGTCGTTCCACCTGCATGTGTAGACCACCCCGTCACACTTGTAGTAGAAAGAACCTCTGTCCTCTCTTCCCACGTCTTTCAAGCTCTTCAGTGGACAACCACCGGTTCTTGTATCTCGTACAGTCCCCGTCGCTCGAATCCCCTGGTCAGCCAGTTTTGTCAGGAGACCGTGCGAAGTGAAAAAGTTGTCAAAGTACACTTCGTGCTGTTCAGGAGCGGGCAGGACCGATGCCATATTGCTAACAACCCTCAGCCCGAAAGGTGCCTTCTCGTCCTTCTCGTTTCTCCCGCAATATATTTCCATTGCATAGGGGGTACCCATTCGAAGAGCACATCATCCATATCTTATACCCAAATCGAAAAGGTTTACCGCGAATGAACATTTTGCACGAGTGGTGGCCATAATAGGGCACCATTGACTCGTCAATGCTGAGGCTTTCGTGGAACACTCCAAACTGGAGGAAACATTTGGAGATTTCGTCGTAAAACGGCTGAATCTTGCCCATCTTCTCGCCTGCTTTCAACTGATTGTTGTCCACTACATGAAAAAACCTTTTCAGCTGCCGGAACCTATTGCGGGCCATCACTGTCGCGACTAAAGGCACACGAAGGTCTTCTGCGGTGCTCCAATACGAGTCCTCAGATGGAACGGAGTGATATCCGCTGAAAAGTAAGAGACCGAAACACTGACCTATGTCCACTCCTGTGACGTCCACCTCCTCCCCCTTTTGAAGTGCGTACCTTGCAGTCAGTTCAGCCAGTGAACCAAGATATTCTGGAGAAATAATTTTGCTGAACAGCATAAATGGGCTCATGTCCGCTAGCTCAGGAAATGCCTCTAGCAACAACAGAGGGTCCTCTCTGGGAAGTGTTCTGTCAAACGTAGCACGGTCACCCCATACTGCGCTAAGGGAGCGCTTAGGAGTTTTTGTTTTTCCAGCCTTGTTTGCAGACTTGCGCCCTTTTCCAGCAGTCGACTGGCTCCGCGCTGGTTTCTTTCGTCGTGGCTCAGGATTCGAACATGCAGTAGGCGAATCAACTTCTTCATCACAGCACTGCATAACTTCAACGTGCCCGCAAACATCATCGGGAACAACTTCAGAAAAGTCATTTTCGTTCACGTGCTCCTCATCAGTAATATTGCCATCTTCATCAGGCGGCAATTGGCATATAGACGCACCTTCGCGTTCGTCATCGGGAAGGCTGAAGAAAAGGTCAATTGCGGCCTCCAGTGTGAGGAAGCGTTGTGCCATGACCTACAAAGAGAGTTACTGCGTTCAGAAGTATAGTACTACAATATAAAACCAGCCGCGAAGTCGTTTTCTACTTACATTCACGACGATTGAAGCAGCTATGCGGTGCAGTTGTAGGCTGCTCCATCCACGTGCCACGCAAAAGCGCAGTCAAAATAATGCCAAGGGAAGATAGTCTTCAAGTTTGTGCAAAACGACACCTAGAGGGCACCATCAACATGCCGAAAAAGAAGAAAAACACGGCGAAATGCATGCGCGAGTCTACGCTACTTTTGACACCGTAAAACGCCAATGTTCCAAAAATGGAACATTCGCATAAATCTCTAAAAACTGAAAACTAGAGTGTCTTTATCATGTTTTATTTTTTTTCACAGTAATACCTAACTATATGGCGATATTTTGGTTCTGGTTTGCTCATTGCAACATTACATTTTTCCTGCGAAATAATTCAACAAACGTATAGCGCTGAAGGAACGCAAAATATGCTTGTTTGTGAGCATTTATCCAAAGCTTCTAAATAGGCTGATAATAAAAATTAAAATTGCTATGTTCTCTACAAGTATCAGTGAGTATGCGAAAACAAAAAGAAAAAGCTGTGATAGATGGGGAAGGAAATAAAAAATCAAGTATCGTATGTTCCACTTTTGGAACATTGGCAAGTAAAAGGTTAAGGTTTGCCAGCCAGCATAACGAGTGATGGTCGCTGACAACACGGAAGGGTCGTCCGTACAGGTATGGACGAAACTTGCTGATGGCCCAGATCACCGCAAGGCATTCTTTCTCTGTCGTCAAATAGTTCGCCTCCGATCGCGAAAGTGTTCGGCTCGCGTAAGCGATAACGCGTTCCACGCCGTCCTGCCACTGGATAAGTACCGCCCCAAGGCCAACATTACTGGCATCGGTGTGTATGTCGGTGGCGGCGTCTTCATCGAAATGGGCGAGTATCGGGGGGCTGTGTAGGCGGTTGCGGAGCTCCTGAAAAGCTTCTTCTTGGTCGCTTCCCCACAGAAAGGGTATTTCGTCTCTAGTCAGTGCTGTCAACGGGTCAGCTATTCTGGAGAAATCGGGCACAAAGCGTCGGTAGTAAGAACAGAGGCCCAGAAAACGTCGAAGTGCCTTCTTGTCGGTTGGGCGCGGAAAACTGGAGACGGCAGCAGTCTTGTCGGGGTCCGGGAGAACGCCTTGTGCGCTGACAACATGGCCAAGGAAGCGAAGTTCCGTGAAACCAAAAGGACATTTCTCGGGCTTGATCGTTAGTTGCGCGCATTTCAGGGCTCGAAGCACGATGCGCAGCCGGTCCAAGTGTTGATCGAAGGTAGGCGAGAAAATGACGACGTCGTCCAAGTACACCAAGCAAGACTGCCACTTCAGACCGGATAAAACGGTGTCCATCATACGCTGGAACGTGGCCGGCGCCGAGCAAAGACCAAACGGGAGCACCTTGAACTCGTATAAACCGTCTGGAGTCACGAAAGCCGTCTTCTCTCGGTCTCTCTGGTCCACCTCTATCTGCCAGTATCCGCCTTTGAGATCTAATGAGGAGAAGAACTTGGCGTCACGTAATCGGTCGAGGGCATCGTCAATCCTGGGAAGCGGATAAACGTCCTTTTTAGTCACGTTGTTTAGTTTCCGGTAATCAACACAGAATCTCAAGGTGCCGTCTTTCTTTTTGACGAGGACCACGGGCGACGCCCATGGGCTTGTTGACGGCTGAATAACATCGTCTGGAAGCATTTCATCGACTTGCGTTTTAATGGCTTCGCGTTCCTTAGGAGAAACACGGTATGGGCGCTGGCATACAGGCGGCGTGGCCTCGTCTGTGATGATGCGATGCTTGGCGACAGGTGTACGACCGACCCTGGAGCTGGGGGCGAAGCAATCTGCAAAATCTGCTAGAAGAGCAGACAGAAGATTCTTCTGCTCAGGTGCCAAGTCCGGGTTGATTTTCACGGTCTGAAGGGCGTGGCATGGTGCGGCCTCGTCTTGAGGGCTGGCCCCGACGGCGCATAAATCAGGCAACACAGTAACTTCGTGAAGTAAGGCAACAGCCGTGTCCCTGGCGAGGTGCTGAACCTCGTTGGCGAAGTTCGTGAGTAGGACACTAGTACAACCGTTATGCAACTGGACGAGGCCTCGAGCGACGGCTATTCCCTTCGCGAGCAACAGCGGGAAGTGGCTATCCGCGATACCCTCGTAATCGTGGAACAAGTCATGTCTCACGAGAACCAGGACGCTAGACCGTGGTGGCACCATCACGTCATCGTCGACTATACGCAGAGCGTTGATTCCCGGATCTCTGTCGGTATGCGCCACGGCCTGTTTCGTCGAGAACGTGATCCGGGCTTCGTTCAGATCATTGACAGCGCCGTTCGTCTGCAGAAAGTCGAGGCGCAGGATCAAGTCCCTCGAACACTCGGACAGTACCACGAATTCACAGACGTACAGAAAACCACGGATGCCGACCCTTGCAGTACACTTGCCAGGAAGCGTAATCAGGTGACTCCCAGCAGTACGAATGCTCGGCCCAGACCATCGCGTCAAAACTTTCTTTAATTCTTGGGCGAGGGCACGGCTCATTACGGAGTAATCGGCACCGGTGTCGAGTAAGGCGGAGACGTCGACTCCATCAATTGTTACGTACAAATCGGAGGTAGCGTGTCGGATGCTGTCGCTACCTGCCCCCGGCGAAATGGCGTATCGGCGTGATGGTGGCGGAGGATCTTCACATTTCCCTACAGCAGCGGCCTTGCCTCCGGAGGCCGCCGGCATTAGTTTTCCCGGCGTGGGCTGGGCGAACGGCGTCCGGAATAGCTTTGCGCTCCGCGGGGACTTGGAGAACGGTAGCGCATTGGGGACGGTGATCGAGACCCGCGGCGACCGGATGTGACGAGATTCTGCCGCTCCAATAGGTGAGAGGCTATCTCAAGTGGCCTTTCTCCATTGCGAGGGCAGGGGTCGTCCGGGACGAAACCCCGCAGGCCCACGTGGCGGTACGGGCACGCCCTATAAAGGTGACCCGCCTCGCCACAATGATAACAGAGGGGCCGACGGTCTGGGGCCCGCCACACTTGATTCTTACGCGTCCGCTCGTAAGCTGGCAGAGCGGGGTCACGAGGGGGACCCGGTGGCCGCACTGATGGAGCCGCGGCATTGATGGTGTAGCCCGACGTCGGAGCGTGACGGAGTACAGACGCGTACGTGGGTCTTGCGTCAAGCTGGAGGGGTACCTCAGATGCTTGTTGTTGGGCTGCGAGGCGCACCTCGTCGCGGACGACGTCAGTCAGCGACGCGAAGGATGGCATGTTAGAAGGCGTCCGAAGGGCTTGGAGTTCCTCCCGGACGACGGAACGGATGAGTTCGCGTAAGTCGTCCGGGGCGCTTCCGAGATGCATAGAACAGGTGTCTGGCCCGAAGGCGTTGACGTCACGATTGTATTGGCGGGCTCGTTGCTGTAGAGTCTTCTCCATGGTGGCCGCCTCGCTGAGAAACTCGGCCACAGTGCGCGGTGGGCTGCGCACGAGTCCCGCGAATAGCTCCTGCTTGACACCACGCATTAAATGGCGAAGCTTCTTGTCTTCCGACATAGAGGGGTCCGCGCGTTTGAGAAGGCGGGTCATGTCCTCAAAGAACATGCGGACACTTTCGTTCGGGCGCTGGTTGCGCGAGTGTAGCGCAGCTTCAGCTTGCTCCCGACGGTCGGCGTTTGGAAAAGTGGCGAGCAGGTTGCGGCAGAAGGCCTCCCAGGATGGAAACGAAGCCTCATGGTTTTCGAACCATGTCTGCGCCGACTCTACGAGAGTGAAATACACGTTGTGGAGCTTCCGCTCATCGCTCCACCCGTTGTAACGGGCGACACGCTCGAATGTCTCGAGCCAGTCCTCGGCGTCCTCGAACACGTCGCCATGAAAAGACGGGGGTGTTCGTGGCTGCTGGCACAGGATGTGAGCTGGGAGCCTACTCTCAGTTGACATGGCAGCTGGCTCCTCCGACGTCCGAGGCTGTGTCGTCCTGGTGGCTGCCGGAAGGGGTCCGAACTCTGGGGACTCTCCTCGCAGGCGGCGGCCGCGGCGCTGGTGGACCGGGGTGAGATCTGTGATCACAGATGGGCTGCGCGGGTCTGGAAGCGTACCCAGCACTGCCTCCACCAGATTTGTAACGAATAGTACACCAAAAACACTCGGGGACCAAGGAGCTACACAGCCGGTAGAGCGAGCACAGAGCAGCAAGATTTTCTTCGTCCTCTGCTTCTATCGCCTGAGTTCCCTTCGTCCTCCTCTTCTATCACATGTGTCAATACTTTAATATGGTTGGAAAAACATTCACGGATAACAAAAACAAAATTGATCCTTGAACTGATCCCTGCGGGCCCCTAGTTAACACGACATGTGCCTCAGAGATCACGTCATTCATCACCACATGCTGAATGTGGTTTGAAAGGTAACTATTGAAAAATTTTGATATTTTCCCTCTAAATTCATACTTAAAGCGTTCACCTACAAGAATTGTATGATTAACTGTATCAAATGCCGTTTTTACGTCTAAGTACACAACTATAGCAATCTTGTTGTCGTGGAAGGTTCTGTTTATAGTTAGGATTAGCACAAGAGCGGCGAATCCTGTTCATCCATTCTGTGTAAACCCTTGCAGAATAGGGCTTATAATCTTGTTCTTGCCGATAAACTTCTTTATTTGTATACGCAATATTTTTCAAAAACGGGACTTGAACCCACGACCTTCGCGGACACGAACCCACCACTTTTTCTTAGGTCTTGAGTTTTTGGCTATCTTGCTGCAGCCCAACAAGATGGCATCATTCGGGTAACCTGCTTCTCTTAATCTTTTAGCCTGTTCGTTGAAGCTCTGATCAGTCAAATGGTCACAAGATTTGGACAAAGCAGAAAACAACGATGAGACAACAATTCCTGTTTTTACTATTTTAGAATAATGTGACATGTAGTTCAACAACGGCTTGCCGGCCCTTGGCAAGTATTCCCAGCAAATATGTCTTGTATGAACTTCCAGCCTCAAATCTAAAAACTGCAGCGTGTTATCGGCCGTAACCTCTGTGGTGAATTGCAGACCATAAGCATTTTCTTTAAACGCTTTCAGAACATCACTCAAATGTCTTGGAAAATTAGTTTTATCAACAAAGATTAAGAAAATGTCAACGTAACGGAAAATCCGCGACGCCATCCCGGCCAAGTTTGCTTGAATACTCCGATCTACGAAAGATAAAAAGATGTCACTTAACACCGGTGCCACCGTGGAACCAATGGAAACACCCGCTTTTTGCGTGAAAAGCTTACCATCCCATTCAATGAATGTAGCCTTTACATAAAATGATAGTAATTCATGGAAGCTAGCTACTGATATGCCACAAGCCCTTATAGATTCTTCATCGTTGTCTGCTGTGATGCATCTTTCCACCGCACTCATCATTTCATTGCGAGGGAGAGAGTAAAAGAAATCATCCACGTCTAACTAAATACATTACAGGGCCCTGGATTATCATGCTGAAGAAATTTTACGATGCTCTCAGAGCTGTGAGCCCTAAAAGTGTCAGTAATAACCAGCGAAGCCAAATGCTTCGGTAGGTATCCGGAGACTTCACATTGCCAAGTACCCTTCTCCGTCACAATCGCGCGAGATGACAAGTCAGCCTTATGAGTATTGACTGAGAAAAAGACTTAAACAAATGCCTTTCGCTCTTTTCACTCCTGCTCTGAGTCGGTCAAGGTTCGGTTCTTCAATTAAATGCAGGGCCGAGTTTTTTTTGGTCCGATTTATCCTGGGTCGGAACAAAGTTCTTCTGGACAGCTAGCATCGCCTTAGCCGAGAACATTGTTTCAGGCACCGAGAAATCATGTAATATGTAGGGCTCGTTGGCATGAGAATGGCTGGAATGAGACGGAGCTGCGGCAGTAGGCGTTGTCCTGTTTCCGTGCGACTCAGGCGGTCTAATTGGTTGGTGCGTTGAGCCTCTACTAATTCGATCACGGCATTGTGGGTACCAGTGGCCAGGAGACGTTTCGTGCTAACCGTCCGTGGAAGACGTAGGGTGGAGGTGACAGTCGTGCGTATTAGGATGTCTGCCTGATGTGTTTGGCGCTGAGTGAGTATGTGGTGTGGGAGGTGGTGTCTAATGCGGATATTAATGCATTGTTCACATTGGGGCTCTCGCGTTCAGACAACCGATGATTGCGTGCGGCCACGCGCCTTATTAGTGCAGCGACCTGTTTGGTCTGTCTTTGCAAGATGTGAAGGGTGGCGGTTGCATCGAGTGTATTGTTAATGAGAATGCCGAGAATCATCACCCGAGACACAATGGGCACTGGATTCCCGTACATGTCCAGCTCAATGGGGGGGGGGGAGCTACTGGGGAGGGGTTTCAGCTGCAATAGTTCCGTTTTAGTTGGACAGCGATGGAAGCCTGTGTTTGCTAAATGGGCGGTGGTGATGTCTATGGCAGATTGCAAGATATCCTAGGCTGTTCCAAGGGATCCTCCCGTTGTCCAGAGGGCTATATCATCTGCGTATATGGCTGTGTGGAGCCCTGGGATAGCAGCAAGGGCTTTGGCCAGTGGCGCTAGGGCAATGTTAAAGTAAAGGTGATAGGACCTCCCCTTGCGGGATTCCCCGTTTAGGCAGGGAGAAAGGCTGGAAGGCGATATCCCCAAGTTCTGTAGTTTTGCGTACTTTAGGGATATTGCCTCCCAGCCTTTCCTTCTTCCTAACTGAGGAACCTCTTAAGCTACATACTCTCCCTCTGCCTGGCGCATCCTCTCCCGCATGGCCTAGATGACCGCAAGACCTGGGAGGACTGGGAGACCCTGCTGCGCTCGGAGTACCTGGCCGTGCAGACCATCGCCACTGGCCGGGCTGCCAGTGTTGTCGACCTTAGGGAGATAAACACTTCAGTGAAGTGGGGCGTGCGGGAACTCAAGGGTGTGCCCCAAATTCCTCATCTACAATGAAGTGTTTCTTTCTCTCTCTATCCCCAAGGAGGAGTTCGGCAGTGTGTCCATGAAGGAAGGGCAGAACATATTGCCATATGCAGGTGCCGCAGCCCGTGGTGGTAGCCCCTACTACGGCACCTCTTGCTTTCTTCTCGCACTTCCTCCTCTATTCCGTCCCTCACGGCGTGGTTCAGGTGTCCACCGAGATGTGAAACAGATACTGCGCTATTTCTTTTCCTCAAAAAACCAATTTCAAATTTAACTGTAACTTTAAGCTTAAAGGCTTGACGTATTAATCACCGAAAGCTGATTGGATTTAGCGATTGAGAGGTATGGATTGGAAGGCCCGTTTTCACGCTTCACAGTCGAATGCCTGGTTGGACGTCTATACGCTCACGTGCATACCTGGCCTTCTTCCACTCGCGGCCCTCGCGTTCGTCGCGTTTAACGCGTTCCCGGCGCACTGCACAGGCGCCAGGGCCCGCTTGCAAGAAGCAAACAGTCGAGTTCCCAGTGTTGTCTTATTTGCAATTTAGGCCTTTCGTTGGACAAAGTTTCTCGCCTCTGCGAGGTTTGCAGCTCTCGAATACAGACCAGTGGGAGGCCGCAATGCTAAGTTCCGACTCGGACACACAGGTCCGGGTTGGGACAAGAGCTCTGGAAGTCGCCGAACGCCACGGTCTCATGGCCACCTGATGGCGCTATAACCCCACCCCAACTGCTACCTTGGTCGACGGCAATAAAGTTTATCCTCCTTATTCTTCAGTGCAAAAAATGCAAATGCGAACCGCTGTGCAAGAATACAGCAGTGCTGTTCTATTATAAGAACAAGGTGACGCGCGAAATTGTGGAATCATATCACATCCATAATCTTGGAGAAAAGTGCATCAGCAATCCTTCTCTCACTTTAAGTGCGAACGAAATTCAATATCTTGACTTGCACGTGTCATAGGTTGTTTACCCTTTTGCAGTTGTTTTCTGTTTTTATATTTTATTGTTTCCGTTCACTATATATTAACATTTCTCGTTCTAGTCAGCATTTCAGTTGCTAGTCAGCGCTTGTCTTGCCTTTGTCCCGCCTTTGTTGTGCGCAGCATTCCTCATTTATTTTCATATTCTGTATTTGCACAGATTGTATATTATTTCCTACCCCTAAATTTTCTTACTATCGCGCCCCCTCTCTTTCTCTCTCCCTGTCGTCTCCCTGTCCTTTTATTCTCGCTAGTCGCAGCTCAGGTTTCGATGGCCGATGCTGCGACTAGCAACATATTTTTCTTCCATTGTTATTTTATTAATCAATAACCACTAACATCAACTTTTGTGGACGCTGAGTTAGTTGTAGTTAAAATATGAAATGAAAACTAGTTTTGAAGCGAAAAGCTTCACTACGCCAGCTTTTCGAGCTGTCAGCGGTGCTGCAAGTTTGACCCGCTGATCTCCACTGTGTATTTCAGTGCAAAATGTCGCATCTTTCTCCCTTCCGTCCTCTGTTATTCGCGTTTTTGTCGTGTAATTTACTGCAATATCTGAGGGATAAGCCAGCTCAACGCGAGGAATGTGAGCATTGTTTGGGGAACCCTGTGACTTCAGAGGAACCGATGAAAACAGGCATGCAGGTCTCACCCTGCCGCGGGAAAGGAGGTCGTGCATAAAACACCCTGTTCTTATCTGGTTCTTGTCTTCCGAGCGCAATTAGGAGAAGCGGTGGAATGACGATGAGCCTAGGTCATCTTAAAACTGAATTTTCATGTAGCAAAGAAAAGGCGAAAGATGGCGCGGAAATCCTGACACTCGAAAATCCACTCGTTTTACTTTGTACTAAAACTCTGAAAGCCCGTTTCCTTCTAATGATCCCGAAATCACGCTATTATCAAGCTCCAAATCGAGTGCGGGCGACCCACCACTCTTAAGGCTGCATTCAGGAAATACATACTAGCCCTGAAAGCCGACGCTATAGTTGTGCGAGCGATAAAGATTGCTTCATATTGCAAACGCCTCTTCGTTCCGACTCAGCTTGCCGGCGGCAGCGCCCGGTTGGACCGGAACAGCGCATGCTGTCATTGCCGCCTGCACCAAAAGCCCCTCCATAGCGCGTCTCTGTGAGTGTCATGGTGGGGCCTAGCCCATGCCCAGCCCGCTCGCACGCAATCTTCCTCCTGTCCTGCACTCCGCAGCTTGCTGCTTGCTGTCGCTGCGCACCCGTCGCGGTGGCTCAGTGGTTAGAGCACTCGGCTACGGATCCGGAGTACCCGGGTTGGAACCCGACTGCGGCGGCTGCGTTTCGATGGAGGCGAAACGCTCAGGCGCCCGTGTGCTGTGCGATTTCACTGCACGTTAAAGATCCCCAGGTGGTCGGAATTATTCCGGAGCCCTCCACTACGGCACTTCTTCCTTCCTTTCTTCGCAAAGTCCCTCCTTTATCCCTTCTTTTACGAAGCGGTTCAGGTGTCTGCCGAGATGAGAGACAGATACTACGCCATTTCCTTTCCCCAACAACCAATTTTCTTTTCCAATTTCGCTGCGCACGGTGGCGATAGAGTCTACTGTATATGTCAACAATTTTAACCATATCAAGCAAAAATGAACTTTATGCAAGTTGTAAGGGCTTATTTTGACATGAAAATACCAGATGAAGTTTGTTTATTGTTTTTATATGTTGCTTTGTTTATTTCCAAGTTTATAATTTAGCACTTCATGGGCCCATTTGGCGTTGCAGTCGCCAGCGGCTGCTTGTCACGCGCGCGAAATGAACGCTGCGAACGATCCTCGGTGCTTGGGTGGGGTGAGGGTAGGTGAGTTGGGTAGGGCGTTCTTTGGGAAGGGTGGGCGGGATTGATGGGGGATTAGGTAGGTGGAGCGAAGGAAGGGCCTGCTCTAGTGTTTGGAGGCGGGTATCGTACCGTGCAAGGCTCGTCTCAAGGGTGTGCACCATGCGCTCAAATGCCGCTTCAAATTGTTGCTCGAAGCGTTGCGACAGGTGGTCGATGAGGTGATTGTATTTTTCCTCTAGACGCCCGTCTATTTCGGCCAGTTAAGCGTTCATGCGGGCCTCTAGCCTCCCCAAGCTACAGTATGGCGGGGCGACCACCTAATTCCTTATCAATTCTGCGATGGAACTGCCGCCGCTTCTGGGGCAAGCGCTCACCCATCCAACTCCCCCCCCCCCACACTTCTAACTCCTCCAACTGCATCCAACTCCTCCTCCCCAACACCTGCTGGCAGGAGGGCACCCTTCCACAATCCTGGCGTCACACCAAAATCTTATTCATACCCAAGCCTCATAAACCCCTTACACCTGTAAAGCTTCGTCCCATCTCACTAAAGTCATGCCTGGGCAAGCTTTTGGAGCAAGTCGCACTCGGCCAACTCACCGAACACGTGGTGGAGCAAGACCTCTACCCGCAAAGCATGGTGGTCTTCCGTCCACACCTCTATGCACAGAACGCCATGCTTCAGCTCACATAGGATATTTTCGACCGCCTCATACCAGGCCACACAAAAGCTGTCCTCCCCTTAGATCGATACAAGGTCTTTGATCGCCTAGGCGTCAAGCGATCATGGTGGCGCTCTCCCCCTTGAACATAGGTCAACGTATGTACACCGGTATTCAAGTATTCATTACTAACCGCAGGGCCGAAATTCACTTAGGTCCCCACGCATCCAACCCATACTCCTTTAGTTGGGTTGGCACGTACCCCAGGGGATCTGTCCTCTCCCCTTTTCTCTTCAATGTCACTCTCATCCCATTGCCCGCAAACTACAAACCATCCCTCACCTTCGGCATACACTCTATGCTGATATCACTCTATGGACCACCCATGGCAGTGATGGAGACATAGAGATTACTCTGCAGTCGGCAGCTACCCTCACCCAAACACATGCATAGAGTATCGGACTGTCTTGGTCTCCGGAGAAGACGGAGCTCCCCATACTCCGCCCCACAACCCGAAACTGCCCCATAGCCCCCCGCCCGACCGCCGCGGCTGCGTTTTTATGGAGGAAAAACGCTAAGGCGCCCGTGTGCTGTGCGATGTCAGTGCACGTTAAAGATCCCCAGGTGGCCGAAATTATTCCGGAGCCCTCCACTACGGCACATCTCTCTTCCTTTCTTCTTTCACTTCCTCTTTTACCCTACCCTTAAGGCGCGGTTCAGGTGTCCAACGATATATGAGACAGATACTGCGCCATTTCCTTTCCCCCCAAAACCAATTATTATTATTATTATAGCCCCCATATCCGTGACAATGGAAAACCGGTACTTCCCGAAGGTACACACTCTTCGGGTACTGGGCCTCCATATCCAGAACAAAGGAGAAAAACACTCACCATCCAAAAAATCAAGCAGACGGAGGAGTCGATGTCCCCCCTAATCCGCCGAGTTTCTAGACACTACCAGGGCATGAGGGAGCATGTCTTCATGCCTTTGTCCTCAGCCGCTTTCTCTTCACATTCCCCTACCTGAAACTCCAGGGCAGAGAAATCTCAACCCTGGATGCCATGATCCGAACAGCATTTAAGGCAGCACTACACCTACCCCTAAATACCTTAGCCAAAAAACTCCAGGTAGACCTACTCAACACGATAGGTGAGCTTATCGAGGCTCACCGGAGCCGGCTGTGCACCTTTAGGTTTTTTTTTGAAGGGCATAGGTTTTTTTGAAGGGCATAGGTTTTTTTTTGAAGGGCCAAAACCGCCGTGCGAGATGGGTCCGAACGCTCGCGCTTGACAGGGAGTAATTATGCATAGCCTACGGTCAAGTGAGGAAGCGACTTGCCGGCGCCGCGGCGACTCCGACGCGCAAGGACGTTGTATGCTCTGGGGAAACGGGCCGGCTTAACGAAACGTAGCCGGATAAAAGTAATGCCGCCGCGAAGGCAGCAATGACAGGTTTGGCGCCACTTTGCAGATTTTTGGGGACGCCTGTCAACAGTCGTCGCGAAGACGACTATAGTTTGTTACCCTCGGTGGCGGCGGCTCGGGTGAAATCGATAATTGCCCTAACGCTGGGAGCCACCAGGGTCACGGGTTCCCAGGGAGCCTACGACATGTGAATGTGTTTTTGAATTATTTTCGTGTTTCTGGTGGTAGTGGTTTTATTAAAAATAATAGTAAAAATGAAGGAAAAGATTTTTGCTAGCCCCGGCATCTGCCATCGATACTGAAGCACCTGAGCTGGGGCAGCGGAAATAAAGGACAGCAGGCAGAATGGAGAAATGAAAGGAAAGAGGTGAGGGGAGAGGAATAGAGGACAGGGGGAGAAGTAATATGTACAAACTATTTACACAATAAGTAATGTGTCCAGGTTGTGCGCGTGATTAGTTCATTTAAGAGGAATTAAATCACACACGCGCACAGCACTGTGTAGGTTACAACTGGAGTGGGGCGTCCAGTTATTAATCGTTCAAGGTAGAACTCGCGGAGCGTTCGGTCACTGCGTGTAACTACCTGACGGAGAACAGACGGGACGTCAAGCCCGTGTGTTCGAGGAATGCACAGAGGCTCACCAAAGTTCGCTCACGAGTGCGCGCACTGCCCTGCGGCCACAATAGCGTCTTGATGGAGTCTGGTAGTATGCCCTGCGCCCTATAGGCCGCGAGCATATCGCGACGAGCATCGGCGAACGCGGAGCAGCGAAGGAGCAGATGTTCTAGTGTTTCCACTGCACCGCATCCGTCACACACATCACTCGTCGCGATTCCGTGACGCACCCGTCGTTCCCCGGGCCACACGCAGCCAATGCGCGCGCGGAGGATCATTGCACGTTGCGACCGTGTAAGTGCGCGACAGCTGGTGACACTGTCGATGCGCTCACCTCCCGCGATGCGTAGGTCGGGGTGCTGCTTTCGGAGATGGTCGTGAATGGCCGCACGCAGGTCCTCCAGCGCAAGGGGCAGATCGCTGGCAGGTATTTGGTGTGCAGCGGTCGCGAGGTCGTCAGCTTCACTTTTTAAGGGAGAGAGTCTGAGAAATACTATGGAAGTATGGGGCGTGGCATGTAAACCTAGTGGGCCAATCATTTTGAAGGCCCATTCCTGCAAAGCCATTTTTTAGAGCAATTTTGATGTTCTTTTTGTGTTGTGTATTTCAGGGAAAGGGTTTTGAACGTTGCAGAAACTGGCAGGCGTGCCATGAAGTTTATTAACCAATCATGTGTTAGTATGTTTTGATTGGGTGGTGCAAAATGTGGGCTGAGATCTGAGGTCTCTACAACCGGGCCCCGGAGCTTGGAAAATCGTTCTGGGCTACGGACAAATGTAATGCGTCTTCGGCTATGCCGAGTAGGGGTCTCCCCTAGTGTTAGCGAGTTCCACCTTTTTTTGTTTAATCCTTTTTGCCGCTTTAAGTTGTCTCCGGTACATCAACTTGTATAATGTAAATTTTTGTACATAAAACCTCAAGTCTTACTCCCTTAACACCTGCATCCTAATTCGTCGCAAGACCGTCTCTGGCTCGTTTCACATGCATGCGATTTTCGTCTGCGACACTGCGAACTCTGTCGGTCGGCGACTGGGGAGAGCCCTCGGTCTAGTCGCAGACGGCTTGTAATCGAGTTCCGTTAGGTTGGTATTCAGTCGGTGTGTTCGCTCTGCGACTGACCATTGGGGAGCGCCGAGACGGCATGCGACGTGCGTTCACGTTGGAGCTGTTACCGCGGTGGAAACTAAACTGTTTATTCTAATGAAAACATACGGAATAATGCCTTGCATCTAAATATACGCTGGTCATAAAATCATCAACACATTCATTGTGACATTTCGGTCGCGTTTAATAATGGGTTGCCTATGCAAACATCAAGCAACCTTGCCTGTTCCTCCGACCGAATTCGTTGTGTCGGTGTTGCATGTGAAAGCACTGATCGAAAATCCCACTGCGGCCTCACCAACTACACCGGATATTTTCGGTCCAGTCGCAACATGTGAAACGGGCCTCTGACGGAGCACCCCTGGTGCGAAGAAGCCTTCAGTCAGCCAAATTAACGCCCCGTACCTGGCGGTGGGCACCCCTGGTGCGAAGATAAAGAACCAAGTACGTCAGCAAGAGACCAGTACATCTTTACTCCTCCCTTGATCGTGGCCGTGTGCAAATGCTTTCACATTTTTCGAGATTGTTGCAGTTTCTATTGGTTCTTTATCAAAAGTTCCTTGCTAGATTTAAATTGAGCGTGGCCAATAACTGCAGGCATTCAGTTCGATCACCGCCGAGCACGCTTGTGGCTATCGCCGCCACCGAGTCATTCAGTTCTTAGTGGGCGCGAGCCAGCCCCTTAAACAATTTCTTTTGGAAACCTTTTGGTTGTCTTCCTGACTGCTGGAGTGTCGTCACCACAACGTGGCAATTTGGATCAGCTTTTGAACATTGAAAAATAATAAAAATATAAAATGTATTATGTAAATGACCATTAAAAATAATTATCAAATTAGCCCCAAGTCTTGTCCCCCACTAAAAAAATAGTTCCGGAGTCACTACCTGTCTAGCCGCTGTGTTTGTCTACTTATTTACTCCAACCAAGTAAGCGCAATGACGGGAATCAATTGGGCCGAAGTCGACGCTGCCACCGTCGCGTGCTTCAGCTCAGAGTTCATTCAGACAGAGCTCATTCACCTCGGAATGGACGCTACCGGGTCAAGAGACGAATTAATTCAGTGCTTCACAACGTGCCTAGAAGACGCCCGGGCATCCTTGCCCATGCAATCACCCAAACGGCGCCAGTCGCTTCGAACAGTTTGACTTCTGAACATTTGATGTGCGCTTCGACTGAAGTGCAGTTCTGTGCCTCGCCTCTTACTTCGAAGGTTCAAGCAGCCCCAGATGTGGCCTCCTGCGTCCAACCTGCGCCATTGCTGTTTCTCGCGCAGCCGCTCTTTCGCGACGCCGCAGCCATGCCAGCGCACGAACTTTTTTCGCCGCCACGGCAACCGCAGCCTTTTGTAACAACACTTGGCCTTGTAAAGGAGCCACAGTACTCCCCCACGCTGTTTGGAGTGCCATTGTCTCCAACGTCGACACCGCAGTTCAAAGTCCCTTACATGCCGCAGATACACGTGACAACCATGCTTGACGTATCGTCTAGCTTGTCATTGTTCGAAAACTGCCACAGGCAAAATGCGCGTACCACCGCCGCGGTGGCTCAGTGGTTACGGCGCTCGACTACTGATCCGGAGTTCCCGGGTTCCAACCCGACCGCGGTGGCTGCGTTTTTATGGAGGAAATACGCTAAAGGCGCCCGTGTGCTGTGCGATGTCAGTGCACGTTAAAGATCCCTAGGTGGTCGAAATTATTCCGGAGCCCTCCACTACGGCACCTATTCTTCCTTTTTTCTTTCACTCCCTCCTTTATCCCTTCCCTTACGGCGCGGTTCAGGTGTCCAAACATATATGAGACAGATACTGCGCCAATTCCTTTCCCCAAAAAACCAATTATTAATATTATTAAAATGCCCGTATGTGGATTTAAGAAATTCAACGAACGCAGCAGCTAGCTTCACGGTCGCCAGAAACAACCCGCCTCATCGCCGCAAGTAAGTCGAGAGGCACTGCAAATAACTGGCACCTGACTCTTGGCACGCATTTCCCGAGTTCGGATACGTGTCGTAATGCTTGACGCATTTGCCGACGAGCTGACGCTACACCAATGGCAGCAGCAAGTTATGTCCCTGGTGCAGACCAGCCCTCAGACTCTCCGCGACTATGCCTACGCAAAGCTTCGCGTGATCGAGAAATATCCAGTGCCGCTGACTGAGTCCCAAAAAATTGAACATCTCTTGCAAGGCATTTTGTGTCCAGGCACAGCGACAAGCATAGCAGCGCAACGTCCGTCGTCAGTATCAAACTTCATTGACATATGCACACAACTAGACCGGGCAATGCAACATATGGGGACCGCAAACAGCCCTGCTCATCGTGTCGAACAGACCCTTCATGGTCACATTAACGGCAGTCCGCCTTCCAGACAAGCTATTCGGCGCAATTTATATCTGAAGTGGCACCTCCAACTGTGTCCTATTCCAAGCCCAGCAGTGCGCCTTCGTTGCGCGTTTCCGGCCCTCCACATCGTACTTGCATAGCGGATCTGTCGCCTTCTGAAAAGGAAGCTCGGTACTAAACTCTGTCGCAGCGTTACGGTGTTCCTGCCTTTCGTACACTACAGGCATTGAGTGAAGCTGTTTGCTTCAAGTGTCGTGAAAAAGGCCACCTAGCATCAAAGAGCCCAGTAAAAGAGAAGACTGTGACAGAATAGCCAGCCACAGCTGTCACATCACTTCATGCAGCAGGTCCTGAATTGCACGCTAGCTGTAACGAAGACATCTATGTCTCCCCTTTGGAATGTTCATTTTTCACAGCTAGCATCGCACTCTTGGGCTCCTACGATGCTCTTCTGGATACAGGGTCTAAGATAACTATAGTTACCAAGTCTTCAATCAAAGATCTTCCACTGATGCCTTGGACACACACTAGCCCTTAGCAGTAGTGGTGGATCAAATCTGTGTCCCGAAGGCACAGTCTGCCTGAAGATTAAAGTGGACCCCATCACAGCTCTTGGGGAAGCCGCTGTCATCAGCAATAATGTGTTACTTGTGATACTGGGTGAAGATGGGTTTCGAGCCAGCAACACAGGAGTGGTTTCGAGCCCCAATACAGCTGAAGTTCGCCATCCTGCCTCTGGTACTATCATACAGGCGCAACAGTAGACCTATCCGCGTGCCTCAAGATCAGTTATTCTTCGTCAGTCCTTCCTGGCTCAATGCACTAAAGTGTCATCTTCACTGGCTCTCCAGTACGGGCCTCTTCCAGGGATGGAGCCCCTTCGGAAACCTTTGTGCAAAACCCGGCAAGAACTAGCCACTGCTGCTCCATAAAGTGCAAGTTCTTCGAATGGCTCCTCTTGAAAAAAAGAACCTATAGGAAACCAATAGCCTATCAGATTAGTGACAGCTATGGGTGTGTCAGTGCACTGGTCATATAGGCTTGCTGGAATATTGGTCTTTGGTATATACCAACAGGCCTATAAGACCAGTATGCTGACCCACCCATAGCTGTCAATAATCTTATAGGCTATTGGTTCCCTAACTGTTTTGTAGTTTTAATGGTGCATGGGTCTCATTGTATCTACTGGTGCAGATTTCTGGAGGGTACAGACAGCAATCTTTCTTGTCCCTCCAGAGATCAGAAGTTCCAGGAGTAGAGAGTTAGGCAGCAGTTTCATGTATACACAATTTAATACACAATGAGAGCAGCAACTCATAATGGAACATAAGCAAAACTTTGACTGCAAGTAGAGGTGGATTGCAAGATTGTTAGTTCCGACCCATTGGTGAAGTCTCTCCAAACCTAGGGCACCTGAAAAATAAAAAAGCACATTGCAGTTTGCAAAATAAAAAAAAATATTTAAAGGGCAAGACACCGCATCACTTGTTCAAAAAATTTGTACTTTCCACTGTACAGAAGGGACATGCCACTGACGCATGCATATAAATTCTTTGGTCCATTAAAAAGAAGAAACATCTCCAATACCAGGTCAACGCACAGCTGGTCTCCCATGGTGATGGCACGGTATGTTTGGAGAACTGCTCGAAAGCTCTGGCATGCAAATGAGCCTGGAAAAATCGCCGTCCACTCTGCTCTCAGCTCCAATCATGCAGATAGGCATCCTCACGAGGACGTCCTCATCAACCTCATGAGGATTTCACTCGGTGAGGTGATGGAGGATGGGCGCATGAAAATTCGTGAGGGCGAGGGAGAAAATTCGTGAGAGAGGAAAGACATAGTGAGGTGTGGGCGAGGGAGGGAAGATATGATGATTTAAGGGTGAGGGAGGGCAAGATACGCTCTCTGAGGGCGAGGGTGGCGGCCCGCGCCATCCCCCGGGCTCATCTTTTTTCTGTGCAGCCCGTTATAAATTCCCGTTTTAAAACGCTATTTCTTAGCGTGACGGTTACTGGGGAAGACTTAGTTTCTGCAGTCTGGAGGTACACGAGGCGAACACGCCGTCTCCCTCGCCGCGATGTACTGCACCGCTCTGAATGCTATGACGAAAAAAGCGCTCTTCTAACTCAAAAAGCTTTCTTTTTTAGAAACTGAATAAATACTTAAGTGAAACACCATTCATAGTGCGCTAACAAGGGGGCACTGGCCGGGCCGTGCGGGTGGCTGCCGGTCCAATGGGAACCGTGGTACTTAAGTCAACATTTTCATTATCTACCCCGAGTCTGTCAGATGACCAGAGTATAGAGTAAAACGTAAAAATTATACCTAGTAAGGCTGTTTAATACCCAAGTTCTAGGCCTTGTTTCCCGGAACGAAGTCCGATTTCAGCTCAATGAGGTTTCAAGGAATTGGCTTCAGCGCAAAAAATGCTTCTACGAAATTACACTGTAAAATCAAAGCCAGTTGGCTGCGTTGGTGTGAAATTTGTTCATTCACATTGTGAGTAGTTCAGTAGAGTCGTATCTTCTTTCAATTTTCGGTGGTATTGCGGTATAGGACAGCAGTATCGCAATGTGATAGGCAAAGACAACCACTGTAGCCTTACCATATAAGTATAGCAGTACATTAAAGGGGCCCAGAAACACATTTTCAGTGCATTGTTTTGCCTATTGTTTGCATAGAATGTTATAGGGATGCTATTAGCATCGGCCGTACCATGTATACTGTGGTTTTTAATATTTTAATTAGCTCGAAAAAACAAATACATGGCGCTAACGGTGTCACCATAGAGTGGCGGTTTTTAGCAGCGGATATGACATCACTTTGTGCGAGCTTGATGATTGGACAAAGAGTAAATATACTGCATATTGGGTTAATAGCTAGAGATACGTTTTGTCAAGTTTTTGTGTTTTATATTATATTAACAAATCCAGCTTGTTTTTCCTAGATAAAAGCGCTGTAAATCAAGTAAAACAAAAAAACGCCACCAGAGGCACTGGCTACTTTTTGCATCGAAGGACTTTGCGCCTCTCTGTAAACATCCTACGACCTAGCAATAAACACTTATGGCTACTCTTTATGTATCTGAGAGCGGCTTTGCGGAATCGATCCGATCGAGTATTGCACACTATAAGCGTTCGTTTCGGTCCCAAGGAAGGATGCGTTCGTTTCACATTTAGCAGGCAGTGCGCATCGTCACTTTGTAGATAATCACCGAGCGGTGGCGCCAGACGGCGCCACGTTCCCGTCAACAGCGCGCGCTCCTTGCTCGCCGTGGCCAACTAGCGCGCTAGGAGCGACGGGCGATGGTTGGCGGTAATAGTAGCGGTACGCGCTATGCTAAATGTGTCTAATATCTTGCGCAGGCTGTCACACCGTCCCAGTATCTCGCGCTCGAGTTCGGATCCATAAGTAAGGAAACGTCACTGATCAGTGTTTCCTTCTGCGCCGTCGACGTGATGGTGAAGCATCGCTGGGTAAGCTGGGCGTTCACATGCTTGTTGCAACCATGCAAACGGCGCTGCCAGCCTTGGCATGAACGAGTTACAGAGAACAGACAACCATGGAGTGCAAGCTTCCGCCACGTGCTAAGATAGGCTGTTTTGATTGGTCGCCCTGAGTGTCGTCATTGGGAGAGTGAAATGGGAATGGGAAGCTGGCCGAAAATCGATTTGAGGGCAGCATTTTGTTTGCCTGTATTTTGAAATTTCTTCATTGAATAACTCCCGTTCCTATGCATCGATTTTCGTAATTCTTTTTGAGTCAGCATCTGTGTGACATAAAGAATCCATCTGAAGCGTAACCGGCATCCGTTCAAGCGGTCTTTTGCGGCCCCTTTAACCACCTTGATCTCAATAATCGCTCGCTTCGCCTTGAATTAACGAGATACCAAAAAAGAAAAAGTTGTACTGCTCTCCAAATACCTTGAACATCTCTTGGTTTATTTCTGTCCCACGTGAGACGTGTGACCACGTAATCGCGCTCCTGATTTTATGAAGCAAATTTCCTGCAGGCATGGTAGGGAATTGACACTCACCGTTTGGGTAATGCGTAGACGTGCAAGCAAAAAAACCACGGGCAGTTTAGCCTGGGGTTAACCACGAATTATCGTGCGCTAGCACTATTAGCCCTGTTTGTTCATGGTTGATCGTTCACTTTCTATGTTTTTGCTTGACCTGAACTGGCTTACTTTTGTTGATATATGATATGATGTAAGTTTGCGTGTTATTGCATCATTTTAGACATGTACTGAGGTAGAATTGGGCATTCTCTACATTCACAGATCACTGGGAGAGCTGATTCCACTCCTGAGCTGGGGTGCTACGCGCCACTGCCGTGCGATGGCAGGTGCTGCCATTGGTGGGGCTTGTGAGACCCATGTTGACCCTGAGGAATCTCTCACGACTAATCATCAATTGAACAGCCACGGCGGGCATCTTGCTCACAATCCGGAGGGCAGCTTGTGATGATGTCACAACATCACGTGACCAAGGTAGCCCACGTAGTAGAAGCAGGCTGCGCTCGCCCGGCTTCCTCGCTGGACGGAAGCTATCTTGCGCACACGTATTCGCGCAGCCGCTAGCCGCTCGCGCGCAAGCGCCAGCGCGCGGCAGCTCTTGCTCTCATCACTGGCCTATCGTGAACTTCGTAGCTACGGATTCATGGCAGCTTTGCCACGCATCTCGGCGTGCCCACATAATTTCTTTTGGAACTGATGCAGCAGCGAGCGGCGCATCGCAAGTCTTTTGCGCAGTTTCACGGCCCTACACCACAATGGCGCTCTTACAGGCGTCGTTCGCGGCAGCGGATTTCAAGGCAATGAGCGACTCCTAGCGCGCACTCTGCATCCCTCAGCGCATTCGACGACTGTGGCGTGTTGTTGGTGGGTGCGTGGCCGTCCACTGCGGTCATTGGCGGGAGAGATCTTCGGAAGCCCTCCAGACTCTTGCTATGAGTGCCCATGGATTAACCTGCTCTACCTACATTGCCGTCCTATCGCAGCGGTATAGTTTGAGTTGTGTTCGCGTCGCTGACTTTCAACCCACCCCCACCGGAATACTTGTGCCTTGATCCCCTTGATCTCGCCTCCCACGCCGTATTGTGCCGCACGCGCGGTCTGCTATACCATGGATGCGGCGTGCCAGGGCTCCTACCACAAGACGTCCCCCCTTTCCATCCGGCTCCAAGCAGTCTTATCTCCACACTTAGTCACAAGAAAATAAAACGGGCGTGTAACGAGGTTGTAAGGCGTATGTTTGAGCGTTCGCTGTGTCATGAGAAAGCGCAGGAGAGAAGGCTGCGTTGAATTCATGTATATAGTTGTAGCATTTTATTTCGTCCCCGGGTTTCCGTTGGCAACGTCGTCAAGGTATGTTGGTTTATGCTCGTTTTTTATTTTCACCTCGTAGAATTAATTTTTTTACTCTTTTGAGAACACGCTCAAGCTTACTCCGAGGCTCATGCGAGAGGAAAAGCAAGAGGGAGCTTTCACCCTGCATAATATCCGTGACCTGAAACCGCGTATCTGTATCGTACGCCCATATAATCTTTTATTTTGGCACCCAGGTTGTTCTTTACATGCGTTTGCTTTTGCGTGTGCATATATGCTTTTGTACCCTTTAGAATGTTTACTTAAGGTGCATCAACTTTCAGCCTGTATTATGTTTTTATTGCTTTATTTTTCAGATTTCTCAGAGCTAGAGAAAAATTTGGCCATTATTATATGCTGGTGCCGTAGTGTTCCGTACATTGCGTGTTAAATGGTGCATACATATGCGTGTCCTATTTGTATTGAATTAAATGCAAAGGTCACATCTAACAAACTCAAATTACATCTGTATTGCGTTACTATTTCCTGTTATATGGGCGGGATCGGGCGACTTTTTGAATTCACATTTCCTTTGTGTGTAAAATTATGGCACATTTCATGTTCTTGTGGCGGGAGCAGTGCAGCCCGAAACAAAGAATAGAGAGGCAGGAATCAACGCTGACTAACAACCAGATTTTTGATCCACGTTTGATCGATTATATACATCTTGCTCGTGCAATAAGGAAAGAACAGAAGCATGACAAAAGCATAAGATGTACACGTGGTAAAAGATTAGGACAACGCACGCAGATAATCAATTTCATTGTCACGAAACGCTATCGAAAGTATGCTCACGCATATACGTCGATGTTTTGTCGATTGTTGAAGGCTTCTTCAATCTCCCTGGTCACTTGATCAAAACATGGCGTGATGGCCATTGTGTTGTAAGATGCAGGTCACATTCGCGCTCTCTGCAATGTTTTGCTAATTCACGTCTGGTGGCGCCGTTTAGGGATCTTGTGTGCTCTCGAAGCCGTTCATTCAAACAGTGCTCGCTGTTGACTTTGGCGCTCATGTCTTAACTGGTTGGGTGCGGACATGAGCACTTTTACACCAGCTCTTGCACCTACCTTTTTGAGACTGAGGGAAATGTCATTAATGTAACGAATGACCGCGTACGGCTTCCTTTCTTCTGATGTGGTTGTGACATATTTTCTGCCTCTAAGTGCTTGCAGAACCCCTTCTGCGACACTGGATAGCAGTCTCGTCGGGTAACCTGCTGCTTTCAACCGACTGTTCTGGACGTCAAAACTGCCTTGAACTTCATGATGAGAGGATCTCGTCAATGCGGCTCTCATTGCTACTTTTGCTAAGAACTAGAAGAACTGAGACTAGAAATAACAAGTGAACTCCCAGAAAACAACGTTATGCGACTTCTTTGCTTGACGCTAGCCTTTCTAGGCGCTCACATATGCTGGCGGCACGGACCACGAAGCTAGAAGGGACTGCTCCCCTACACACCTGCGCACTCCAAGATCATCAAGCGGGGGTAGAAAAAAGCAGAAGTGAGAGCCGCATTGACGAGATCCTGTCATTATGAAGTTCAAGGCAGTTTTGACACCCAAAACCGTCGGCTTAAAGCAGCAGGTTACCCGACGACACTGCTATCTAGTGTTGCAGAAGGGATTCTGCAAGCACTTAGAGGCAGAAAATATGTCACAACCACATCAGAATAAAGGAAGCCGTACGCGGTCATTCCTTGCATTAATGGCATTTAATACAGGCTCAAAAGTGTAGGAGCAAGAGCTGGTGTAAAAGTGCTTATGTCAGCACCCAACAAGTTTAGAAGCCTGTGCGCCAAAGTCAACAACGAACAAAGGAAAAAATCAATGCAAGAAAAAACACCTGAAAAAACATGCGAAATGTGTGAAAAGCGGGGTTTATGAAATACCTCTGTGATGCGGACGCACCTACATTGGTCAAACAGGGCACTGTTTGAATAAACGGCTTCGAGAGCACAAAAGATCCTTAAAGGGCGCCATCAGCAGTGAATTAGCAAAACATTGTAGAGAGCATGAATGCGCTCCGCAGCTTATCAACACAATGGTCACCGTCATATTTTGATCAACGAATCAGGGAGATTGAAGAAGCCTTCAACATCCGACTAAGAGCGACGTATGTGTCTGCATACCTTCAATAGCGCTTCGTGACAGAGAAATTGATTATCTGCGTGCGATGTCTTAATATTTCACCACGTGTACATCTTGTGCGTTTTTCATTCTTTTTCTTTTCCTTCTTATACGAGCGAGACGTATATATTCGACGAACGTGCATTAAAATATGGTTGTTATTCAGCGTCGTGTCCCGCC
>NC_135497.1:458550339-458562165 GCF_052857255.1 Amblyomma americanum | reverse complement strand
CGTGCAACTAATACATCAAATCAGAATAAGAAGACCGGATATCATTAACATTTTTGCAACGCTCGTGCTTCCTCGGGCTCCAAACTTGCGAAGGAATTCAACCAACAGGCCTCAAGTGGTAAAGATCAACCAGAAGGCCCAGACCTTTAATGCCCTTCTTGTCGACATCTGCCGACGAGAGCAGAACACCTTCTTCGTAGACCACCAAATGGAAATGTTCCACCCTAGCACAGTTCTGTCTGCAGATGGCGTGCACCCCAGCTTCGGTGGAGTCTCGCTGCTGTCATGGAATATCTATAATTTACTCCTCCAAATTCGCCACCTCACATTGGGGCAATGGAGAGACTACGCGCCACAACATCCACAGCCTCGGCAGCAACAAAATTCGATGAGTACTCCAGAGCCTCGAACATTTGCACAAATCGTAGGCCAAAATGCTATGTCTACTAGACAAGCAGCAGCCAGCCGTCCAGACATCACCACCAGGCCACCACTCAACTCCCGGACATCGAGGGGACACTGCAGCGCCGCACTAAAACAGCCACACCAGACCACCAGTGGCACAGCAGCAGCACATTCCCCTACAGCAAGCACCTCAGCCCAGGCGAGCACATCAAACAAGCCATCGTGTCGAGAGGCAAGCCCGAAGAGAGGTATGCAACCGAGGCAAAAACCTGCCGTGGATTCTACACCAGAACAGCAACCCATCACCAGCAGCCCGTCATATAACTGTGGACTGATCCCCAGCACCCCTGTTTTATCATATGACCTCCGGAAGCGTTGTGGTTCCGCCCAGCGAGTGCGCCGGGACTGATACACAGGCCGCGTGAGTACTCCGCCTCCCTTGTTCTCATATCACCGGCAGCCCTGTTTCAAATCTTCAGCTTTTCTTAAATTACGAAAAATAATTGATAAGCGGCTTAGACATGACCTTCATGTTAAAACCTTAAAAACGTACCTTCGGGCTAATATCGTACCGAAAGGTCTACAAGTGAAGCTGATACCAGCAATGAATAATCTATCAGAAGGAGACAAAAAGCAATGGAACGACATATTAAAATCAGCTTCCCTAGAGTTACTCAAAATCACAATTCGGCACTCTGAGAAAGCTTCGGTGATACTGGGAACGGAGGAGCGTCGGGCTCGGAATAATCTTCTTGTTTCCGCGCTGGAGGCCGAGGAACTAGAACGTTTCAAAACAAAAAAAACTTCAGAAATTGGCATAATCAAAATTAGAAAATTTACACGGGACAAAGTTCCCCATGACGAATGGATGAAAGAAGTACTAAGTGCGGTTGGATCGAATTCTCCCAACCCCGATATCACTCAGTCAAAGGTCAGCCAAGGGCAAACACTCTCAAAACAGGGCCATCACAGTGTAGACAACATCACCAATCTATCTCTAACACCGCTCACAGAGTATGAGCGAGCCGTCCTATCTAGAGGGCTGACTTTTTGCCCCCGCACAGGCAAATTCAATGAATTCCAACTCCTGAAAGATCTTGACGACTTCGCCAGAAAACTTCGCCTGAGAGAATACTTTTTTGATAAGCCCGGAAACCCCCCACCAAAACACGGACTTCCACCCAGCAAACCAAAATTAGACTCCCAACATCGGGCGGGAAAAACACTTGGATATCTATATTAAGGCAGTTCAAAATGACATTGTTGAAAATTTTAAGAACCGCAGGTTAGGACCAGACAATCTTTCTAAAAGAGAACGTACTGCTCTCGAGGCGCTCAGCAACCGTACCGACATCGTCATAAAGCCAGCTGATAAGGGCGGAGGCATTGTTATCTTGAACAGGGATGACTATATAGCAGAAGGCATCCGACAGCTTTCTGACAACCATTTTTATAAACAACTGCATGGCGACCCCACCGACGAGCACTCAAAAGCTATATCTGACATTCTCCTCGACCTCATAAAACACAATGAAATCTCCCCGAAACTATGCAAGGCACTCACGGCTACCCATCCTTCTCCTGGGCGTTTCTACATGCTCCCTAAATTACATAAAGCCGGTATTCCTGGACGGCCAATAATTTCAGGAATCGGCACTCTCACAGAACCAATATCAAAGTACATTGACACTCTAATTAGCCACATTCCAGCCACACATCCATCCTACATCAAAGATACAAACCACTTTCTCCGCCAGATAGACAATATAACATTACCAGAAGGAGCCTTTCTTGTGACCATGGATGTAACATCTTTATACACAAACATTCCCCATGCCGACGGCATTGCAGCCCTTTTAGAATCTTATGAACAGCAGAAACCTCATGAATCTCCAAGCCCAAACGTGTTAGGAACACTAGCCAAAATTGTGTTAGAATATAATAGCTTCGAATTTGATCTTCAATATTATCTGCAAGTAAGTGGCACCGCTATGGGAACAAGAATGGCCCCAAATTATGCCAATATCTTCATGCATCATATAGAGTCAAAATTTCTTTCTTCTTGTACAATTCAGCCGTACTTTTACAAGCGCTATTTGGATGATATTTTTATAATATGGACAAACACAGAACAACAACTTATCCATTTCATTGACAGTTTCAACTCCGTGCACCCAAACATAAAGTTTACGCACACCTACTCAGCCAGTCAAATCAATTTTCTTGATGTTGACATTCTGGTGGACAAGGGGTCAGTTCGTACAACCGTTTATAGAAAACCAACCGACTCACAAAAATATCTACATTTTCAAAGCGCCCATCCCCGTCACTGCAAAACCAGCATCCCTTATTCGCAGGCCCATCGTTTTCGAAGAATCTGCTCTAACGACCTAGACTTTCATGAAAACTCCGAACACATGCGCAACGTGCTCTTAACACAGCGCTATCCACGTTCCCTTATTGATGACGCCATAAGCAGAGCTTCAAATCTTAACCGTAGTCAAATACTCCAGGGGCACCAAATAGATAACCGAAATGATTACACTACAAACCTTATCCTCACATTTAACAGTAACGCACCGAACATAAACAGAATTCTTAATAAGCACTTTAACATTCTCCAGCAAAGTCAACGATTATCGAAAATATTTACATGCGCACCCCGCGTGATTTACAGGCGTGCCAAAAACATTCAGAACCACCTAGTCCACTCCAAGGAACACAAAACCCCAAAATATGGATGCCAGCCCTGTGGTAAGGGTCGCTGCAAAGTTTGCAAGCACATGCAGACTACGTGTTCCGCAACTAGTACGAGGTCAGTTTTCCTGCATTCAATCAACGGTAACTTTGACTGCGACTCATCAAACATTATTTACCTTCTTGAATGCACTTTGTGTAACCAGCAATACATAGGACAGACAAACACTGCATTCCGCATTCGATTTAACAATCACCGCGCACACGCCAAGTCTCTCCCAAACCTTCCCCTATCCAAGCATGTAAACGCAGAAGGACACCCATTTGACCAACTAAAAGTAACAATTATTCAAGGGGGCTTCAAAAACAGGCGAGAACGTGAACAGCGTGAATCCTATTTTATCCACAAGTTTAATACTATTCAAGAAGGTCTTAACGAAAAGCCTGGTACCCTTTCTTTTATTCACGACCTCCAAACAAAATAATACTACACTTCTCGTTAATTGGCTAACTCAGATATACCTTTTATAACTCCTAGTGTATATCCCAGGCAATCATACCCCTCCTTACTTACACTATCCTGCCTCGTGCAGTATTGATAAGTTTTTGACGTTCTTTCCTTACATTTTCCGACAATCTGAAATCTTTGCACACAGCTAGCCCAGCCCTCCTCCCCTACAAACGAGTATTCCCGGCGAGGTCGGTTCAACGACCCACCCACGGAGAGGGGTGCACCGTTCAGTGAAACCCAGACCCCGTGAGTAAGTTCTTAGACATGTGCTCGTTAACGTAGCCCACTCCTTCCTTAACGTTCTAGCCCTCGGCTCACCGGAAATTAGTGAGACCCCCAAAAGGCGCCTGGTTTGGCCTGTTCGTCACTGCCAGTGTCATTTGCGCAGCGGCTCCTCTTTGGCCACGCATCTGCAGCGGCGCCCTTTGTGTTTGTGCATTTTGTTTGTGTGTTTTGTTTCCGTGCTGCCCATGTCCCCCGCACCGTCTTCCTCTCCCTTTCTCTCGTTTCGCCATCTCCTTTTGTACCCCACCCTTCCTTACTATACTAGTTTTCCCCCCTTTTTTTCTTTTATTTCTATTTTTTTGCTTCCTCCCCCAATATTGTCCCGGTCTGCTCCCCGCACCCCCATCTTTATTTTCTTTTTTTCAGTTTTTTGAACCGTTGTTGCTATTTGCGTGTTACACTCCTTTCTCCCTCCTCTTGAGCTCACAAACTTAAAACGTCCATCTGACGCGAGACCACTACAGTCCTGAAGAAGACCGCACCGCGGTCGAAACGTTGATAAATAAAAGTGTCTTTGTAGAAGTGCCCACTTCTCTTAAATCTTTATTCTGCGGAGCCAACGCAACCTACGTTCGTAACATATATATATATATATATATATATATATATATATATATATATATATATATATATATATATATATATATATATATATATATATATACCCGATAAAGTGATCAGAAATTGATAAACATAAAATGATTTAATTCCCTACCAATGTTTTGAATTGAGCTACTTAGTTGCTATGACTCGACATCGTGGCTAGCCTACAAGGAAGGCGCACACAGAAGGAATCCAGACAGCACAAACGCTAGTCTAGCGTTTGTCCTGCCCGCATTCCTTCTTTGTGCATCTTATATGCGCGCTAGCCATTATTTCGAATTTATTCACGACGTTTCGGCTAGAGGGCCAGCCACTCTAAAAAAGCTGGTCCTGCAGCCAAAACGCCCTGAATTAAATCCTATTATGTTGTTCAGTTTCTGGTGACTTTCTCATATTGATCAATCAGCAGCCAAGAAATCAGTTATATATATATATATATATATATATATATATATATATATATATATATATATATATATATATATATATATATTGTAACGGGGCTTAGGTTAACGCTCAGGCAGCGGTGAAACAACGGCGGCGACCGAGCCTCTCGTCTGTTCAGGTCTGCAGGCACTCGGTCTGAGCGATGGCAGTGCGGCTACCTATTCATCTTATTTTACGCAGTAAATATAGGATGAGGCCCTTCTTCTTCACAATGGCCCCGGGAAGAAAAGGAGCCATCCTGGCGACTCAGGGTGCCGACAACAGAACCGGGTCATAGTATGACTTCAGTCGTTGGACAGGCACAGTCTCCGATCGGAAGATCGGAAGGGGGTGTGAGGAGATCAGTAAGGTAGTTCACGGAGGGTGTGCGCTCCAGCACGTGGTAGAGGCCATGATATTTCGAAAGAAGTTTCTTTGGGAGGCCGGGAGCAGTGGAAGGAATCCACAGCCAGACGAGTGAACCTGGTGGGAAATCCGGATCAAGATGACCGTCGTCATGGCGATGTTTCTGGCGCCCCTGAGTGTCTGCCGTGAGCGACCGTGCAATCTGGCGGCCGTCTTCGGCGTGCTGGGCATCTTCAGAAATAGTTGTACACTCAGATGAGGCAGGGCGTTATGGGAGAACTGTGTTGATGGGAGCGGATGGATGTCGGAAGTAGAGCAGAAAAAATGGGAAGAAACCGGTGGTGGACTTAGTAGCAGTGTTGTAGGCGTACGTAATATAGGGTAGAACGAGGTCCCAGTTCGTGTGGTTGGCAGCAACGTACATCGCCAGCATGTGGCCCAGAGTGCGATTAAATCGTTCAGTTAGACCATATGTTTGCGGATGGTAGGCTGTACAAGTCCGATGAATGATATTGCACTCGGCGAGTAGAGCTTTAACGACATCAGACAAGAATACGCGTCCTCTGTCACTGAGGAGTTCACGAGGAGCTCCGTAGCGAAGTATAAAGCGCTGCAAAAGGAAGGACGCCACTTCAAGAGCTGTAGCAGCCGGAAGCGCGGCGGGTTCTGCATACCGGGTCAGGTGGTCAATGGCAATAATGACCCAGCGGTTGCCAGCAGCGGTGTACGATAGAGGGCCATATATATCGATGCCAACACGGTCGAATGGGCGAGGAGGACACTGTAGTGGCTGCAACTGTCCAGCAGAGTGATAAGGCAGTTGCTTACGGCGTTGGCCTGGACGGGCAGGAGCGGACATACTTGAGGATGAAATTATACATGCCTCACCAGTAGTACCGGAGACGTATGTGATTGTACGTCTTGAAGACTCCCGCGTGGCCGCTTTACGGGTCAGCGTAGGAACAGGTGCAGATTTGAGACGGGAGATGTCGGGGCATGATGAGAAGCCATTTCCGTCCGTCAGAGTTATAGTTGCGCCGATAAAGCAGATCATCGCGAATTGAAAAATGTGAAGCTTGGCGACGAAGGGTGCGGGATGCTGGAGGCTTGGATGGGTCGGAGAGAAAGTCAAGGATAGAGGCAATTCATTCATCTTTACGCTGCTCAGAAGGCATGTCGCAGGTGGTGAGCGAAGGCGCAGAGGATTCGAGGGCGGATAGGCTGGCAAGCTCGGCCGGTATCGGGGAGCGGGACAGGGCATCAGCGCCTTGATTCTTGCGGCCCGACCGATATACGACACGTATGTTGTACTCTTGGAGACGGAGAGCCCACCGAGCCAGGTGACCGGAGGGATCTTTGCGCGAAGAAAGCCAACATAGGGCATGGTGGTCGGTGACCACGTCAAACGGACTGCCATAGAGATAAGGCAGAAACTTTCCAAGGACCCAAACAAAGGCCAAGCACTCTTTTTCCGTTACAGAGTAGTTGGATTTATATTTCGTGAGGGTGCGACTGGCATAAGCAACCACATATTCCTCGAATCCAGACTTGCGTTGGGCGAGCACAACCACGAGGCCAATGCCACTGGCGCCCGTCTGTACTTCAGTTGGGGCTTGCGGGTCGAAGTGACGCAAGATGGGTGGTGCCGTGAGGAAACTGCGCAAGGTGTTGTCGGCGTCGTCGCAGGCAGGCGACCAACTCGAAAAATTCACATTGCTGCCGAGAAGTTGAGTTAAAGGGCAGCAATGGCCGCAAAGTTGCGAATAAAACGTCGAAAATAGGAACAGAGGCCTAGGAAGCTGCGCAGTTCCTTAATGCAAGTACGTTTTGGAAACGCAGTCATAGCACGAAGTTTGGCGGTGTCGGGGCGGACGCTCTTTTTTGACACAACATGGCCTAAAATTGTCAGCTCACGAGCAGCAAATCGACACTTTTTTAAGTTCAGTTCATGGCCGGCGTCCGTAAGGCATGTTAACACGTGCTTCAGCAGGGACAGATGAGTGACAAAGTCGTGCGAAAATATCACGATGTCGTCGAGATAACACAGGCACGACTTCCATTTCAGGCCAGGCAGAATGCTGTTCATCATGCGCTCAAAAGTAGCCGGAGCATTACAGAGCCCAAAAGGCATGACGGTAAATTCATACAGGCCATCAGGGGTCACAAATGCGGTTTTAGGGCAGCCGTCGGCTGCCATGGGGACGTGCCAGTACCCAGAGCGTAAGACGAGAGAAGAGAAGAGTTCCGCTGCTTGAAGGCAGTCCATAGCATCATCAATGCGCGGAAGAGGGAAAACATCCTTTCGTGTGGCCTTATTCAGGCAGCGGTAATCAACGCAGAAACGAATAGAGCCATCTTTATTTCTCACGAGGACCACGGGCGAAGCCTTGGGACTGTGTGAGGCCTAGATCACGCCGCTATAAAGCATGGTGTCAATTTGGTCTTGAATAACTTGGCGCTCACTAGCTGAGACACGATATGGGCGCTGACACAGAGGGGCGTGGTCATCGGTGTCATTATGGTGGGCGACAGTCGACGTGCGTTTCAAAGCGGGTTGGTGTGAATCGAAGGAGGAACGAAATTGATGAAGCACAGCGAGAAGTTGAGTTCGCTGAGGTGCAGGAAGAGAGGCCTCGATGGACGGAAGGAAAACGTCAGGAGACGAAGTGTCGGATGCAGGAACCGGCGGGCTGAGGGCATCGACGTCAAGGGATGGCGAATCGTCATTTTCATCGCGATAGAGAATGAAGTCAATGATTTTCCCGGTACCGAGGCCCTCACCGCGACGCATAGCGGAAGCATATGTAAACGGATTGGTCACGAACAACGCGCTAAGGCCAGCTGACAGAGTGAGGACGGAGTAAGGTATGGACAGGTACTTGCGGCACAGAAAGAGGGGCGACGGTGTAAAAAGTGTGTTGCCGTCGCGAACAAGGTCAGAAGTGAGGGGCACAAGAACAGAAGAACAGGCAGGCAGTTCATTGTCTTCGGCAACGACGGCTTTGGCAGTAGTAGCAGAAGGGGCATCGGGCGCTGAGGAACCGCTGAGCGCAAAGAACTCAAGTTCAGCACGAGCACAATCGATGACTGCGTTAGGCGCGACAGGAAGTCCCAACCCAAGATGATGTCATGAGAACAGGTTGGTAAAATGACGAATTCAATCACGTAAAGGATTTCCTGAATAACGACGCGAGCCGTACAAGTCGCTAACGGCGCAATAGCCTGCGCGCTTGTGGTGCGCAGCGAGAATCCAGAAAATGGGGTCGTCAGTTTTCACAAGGAGCTGCAAAAGGAGGCGGCCATGGCAGAAACAGCAGCACCGGTGTCCACAACCGCAAGAACAGAAACACCCTGTATGGAAACAGCGGTAAGATTGGGGGGGGGACATAACTGAGGCATTGGACATTTCGCTGGTGGCGCAGCTCTCGCCTCAGGAACTGCAGCATCTAGTTTTCCTCTTGCGAAAGATTCGGGCACCGAGGCATGGGAGAAAGGGAGCGGCGACGAGGAGAAGGTGAGCGCCGGGTAGAGAAGGTGGTGGGATCAGGTGAAAGCGGGCGACTCTGTGGCGGCTTGGCTGGCTGTGAGTAGTCACATGGAGGGGGCCAGTAACCGGCAACTGGGGAGATTGGCGCACGACGACGGCACAGCCGGGCCACATGACCAGGCAGTCCGCCAGAGACACAAATAGGCCGATTGTCACTAGTACGCCAGGGATTGCCGAATTGTCGAAGCGGTCGCAAAAAAGGCAAAAAAAAACAACCATGCCGTATGGTTGCTTTTTCTGCTACTTTGTAAGTAATTTTCTTTAAACCAATTGATTGGCATTACAAATTAAAAAAAAGAAACATTTCCCTGTGCACCTTGGTTTCGGTTACTGTTGGCTTCCTTCATATGTTTGTCAAATGAGCCCTTCATTTCATTTGCCTTGTCTGCTAATAGCGTAACGAGGGTCTCGGTTCTGATAGTCTTGATGCCATAGGAAGCATAAAAGGGTTCTCGCACAGTTTCCGCCCTCGCCGTTAGATGACGTTCTACATCACACTCGCGTTATTACAGGACGTGCTACGTCCACCGCTAAGGACGAGGGTGGCGCTGGTGAACACTCTCAAGGTTAGCTTACACGCAAAATATAAATACCCCCGAAAGCAGCAGATTGAGCAGCCTTCGCCCTAGCTCAATTGGTAGAGAACCGGACGCGATATTTGGAGGTCGTGGGTTCGGATCCCTCCGGCGGCATGGTTGTCTTTTCTGCTGTTTTAAAGTAGTCTTCTTTGAACCAATTGATTTGCACTACAAATTAAAAGAAAATAGAAACATTCCCCTGTGCACCTTGGTTTCGGTGACTGTTGGCTTCCTTCATATGTTTGTCAAACGAGCCCCTCATTTCATTTGCCTTGTCTGCTAATATATATATATATATATATATATATATATATATATATATATATATATATATATATATATATATAAGGAATAACTGACCTGAAAAAGACCCCTGTGGATCACCATACATAAATTGCTGCAGCTGTGAATGATGGCCATTCAAGCAGGTATGTTGCCTTCAACCGGAGAGATAATCACGAATCAGGCAATTCCTCGAATGCATAAAACGGCAGGTTGTAAAAAATATGCATAAGGGAATGAAATGCCTTTTTGAAATCTTAAAATGTCCGACTGTGAATTGTTTTCCCTCCAAATTAAAAATTATTTTTTTCTTTATACAAAGTGGTGCCATTTCAGCCAACTCTTTCTCACGAAACCCGAGCTGTTCTTTCACAAAAATCAGTCTGCCGTCGAAAAATTTTCATGATCTCACTTATCAAATATGCGAGTAGTTTAGAAAACAGAGAAAGGAGAGATAGAGGTCTGTAGTTATTTGTACCGACAATATGAGCCACGTTTGTGCAAAACAACCACACTCGCAAGTTTCATACCGCCTGGATAGACGCCTCGGTTCAAAGCATCGTTACATATCTGCTACAAGGGAAGCAAATTAGATAAGCAATGCCAATAATTGGTTCGGCCTTAATTTCATCAGCGCCGGCCGCAGTGAATTTATCTAGGTTTTTAAGGAATGTCAGCAATTCATGATCACTGCACGGCTTGAAGAATATAGAAATTCCAACTGGAGAGGCAATGTACTGATCAATTTGATGGCTCCCATCTTCTTGCTGAGAAGATTCACCAGAGGATAGGCAATACTGATCTATTTGATGCCTCCCATCTTCTTTCTGACAAGATTCGCCAGAGGATAGGACATATATATTAAATTTGTCTGTCAAAGCGGCGCCACTTCATTCAACGTAGTTAAGGGTTAGTGTGTTAGGAACATGGCAAGTAGCTTTTCCCGTAAGGTCATTAATCAATTCCAGCTTTTCTTAGGGCATTCAGAAACTGCTGGAAATTTATTTTTGTAGTAATATTTACGCGCTTTCTTAATATCGGAACCCAAATTATTTCAGTTTTTTGTATTCCTTAGGTGAGACTAGATTTTTTAGTCGGCTGATTTAGACAAAGTTTGTAACGTGGTTAAATTCGTCTATAAACACTCTTGTCACCCATGGCTTTCGATACCTTCTGTGGGTTTTTCGCACTGTAAAAAAAAATGCAGCATCATATTGCCTTTTTATTAACTGGAAAAGGTATCGTAAGCGGTTCTTTTATTTAACTCATTGTACACACCGTTCCAGACAATTCTTACTATCATACATGTAAACGTATCCAGATTATCATAGTTAAAACTTCTATATACTACTTGTTGAGCGTTAAAGCTTTTCCTTTTATAATTTACCGGCAGAAAAGCAAAATACACGTAGGTGGTAATAGAACACCAGATAACTCACGATTTGTATCAAACAGCTCTATTATCGTTTCACTTTCGAAGGTTATTCTAGTTGGTGACTGAAGAACAATACTGCAGTGAAATGCATCAATGACCTGAAAAAAGTAACGTCGTTGTGAGCTCTCTGTCAACAGATCAATACTGAAGTCCCAAACCGAAACAACAAGCATATAAAAATACATGGATATTCAAGAAGATCGCGCATAATTTGAATAAATTCAACACTTTTACTAGATGGGAGCTTACAGATGCAAGCAACCACTGTACCAATTGCAATTGATTCGCAATCGGTGTGAAGATGAGAAAAGTTCGACAGAATTTCATACTCAAGATTTTCTTTCAAATACGATGCCACGCCTTCTCCTCTACGGTTTTCTCAGAACACCCCTTCAGATTAGTACCCAGGACAGAATACATCATTTTCATTTGAAAACCATGTTTCGGGATAGGCTAGTAAATCAAATTTATGATTCAGGGAATCCAAAGCCATCTGTAGTTCAAACTGCATATTTTTAGGCTTCTTATTTTGACATGAAAAACTGACATCCTGTCGTTTTCGTGAAGAGGACAACTGCGCACTGCAGAAATAGATAATGCATCGTAGTAAAGCGGCTTAGTGTGTGATTCCATGCAAAAAAGACCAATAAAGCAGATAAGCTAGACACAGGAAAAGCGGCGCCAGTTTGGA